>NW_009222977.1:22941-27379 GCF_000690835.1 Fulmarus glacialis | reverse complement strand
CCCCACGCAGCCTTGCTCACAGCTCCCACGTCTCTGCTGGGGTCTGCAGCCTTCCCCAGGGACCCCCGCCTCCCCCAAGCACAAGTGGGGAAGGCAGGAGGGGCAGGACCTTCCCCACGGGATCAGGGCTGGATCCGGGCTGTGCCGATGTAAATCATGGTGGCAGAGGGGCTGGGGAGGCCAATGCAAGCCCCAGCCCCTCCTGGGCTCTCCCTGTGGAAGGGGTTAATGCAGGTGGTGGCATCACTCTGGCTGGTGAGCATCTCCTGACCCACGCCAGGAGAGGGGACACCAGGAGGGCACATCAGATTTTCCTCTTCCCGAGCTGGCTTGCCCTTCCTCTGTACTGCCCGCATTCGGTGATGCTCAGAGGGGCTCACAGTTCCCCCGGGGGTCAGATCCCCCCCAGTGCAGCCAGCTTGGTGGGGGTCCCGGCCGGTGCGGTGCCTTGGTGCTGGGCTGTCCCGGGGCTGCCTGGGAGCAGAGGCAGGAAACATAAAAGCAGGCTGGGCTGTGCTTGCCAGTGCTGGAGCTGCAGCGTGCACGGGGACTGCCACGTCTGTGAGCAGAAACAACGGGGCCTAAATATGCTCCCTCCCCCTTGCCCCCCTCTCCTCCTTCCCTATACAGCCCCTGGGCTCGCAGGAAAGGGAAGGGGGGTCTTGGGGAAAGGTCTGGATGAATCCCAGGGGCACGAAGCCTCGAGCTCGGCCAAGGAGCCGGGGTGGATGGTTGGGGTCCCACAGCGAGAGGAAGTGGGTGTCCCCGCAAAGGTCCCCTCCTCCTGCCGTGCTCGGGCTCCTCGTCCCCCCCGCACTGCTCCAGCCGGGCATCAGGCTCACCTGCGCTCCCAGCCACATGTGGCGGGGGTGGTCCTGCACCATGTCCCACAGCCACCAGGTTTTGTCCCTCCGAGGAAATCGTGCCACCAGAGTCCCTGGGAGGAGAGCACCGAGGTCCCGCTCAGCTGAGGGGGTTGGAGGTGGCACTCGAGTGAGTTGGGCTGGTGGGGAGGCCAGCAAAAGGACGCAGAAAGCAAAAGCAAAGCTCCTAAGCTCTGTCCACAGGACTTCGCGACATGTGAAAGTGTTTATTTCATTGGATGGAGATGGAAAAACAAAGCCCCAGCAGAGGCGGTGGAACAAAATCCCCCGCAACAACCCCTGGCCGGGAGCTGCCAGCTCCCATTCCTGCAGTGCTCTTCTGCTTGGGACCCAGCGCGCATGAGGTCCGCGGCTCCCAGCCCCTCCAAGGAAACAACAAAGACCGGGAAGGGCAGTAATGAGTTTGCCAACAATTAATACACATGGGGCCAGGCTCTGCTCAGTTAACCTTGGTGTAAAGCTGGGACTGGTGGTGTTTCTCCAGCTCCACACCAGGAAGGCTGTGAGCAGGCTTTGGTCCTGAGAAACAAATGCAATAAAATAGTTGAAATCTCTCTAAAATAGTGGGATGGAGAGGACCACCGGGCAGAGGGGAGCAGCAGGTAAATCCCACAAAATGGCATAACGTGAATGTGCCTGTTGAAGTCTTGATGGCTGATGCAAGACTACACACAGCATCTCTGCACCTTCCTCTTCTGGAGATGGGCTGTCAGAGGACCGCTGGCATAGGACACCTATATCCCCATCATGGGATATCAGACCATGGGGCATTTGCAAGGCCTTTTCCATCGGACGAGCTCAGGGTGCTTGGCATGTGCTCAGAGGTGAAGCCTTGGAGAAGGGCAGCCAGCTGGGACTTGCCGGGGTGGGACTCGCGCCGCCCCAGCAGTCAGCTGCACTGGCTAGGAATAGTTATGTGACTTTCCCAAGCTCCCCAACTGACTCATAGACAAGGCTGAACCAGATGTCAGAGTCCTGACTCCGGGACTGATGGGTCTTGGGACCTCCCAACTCTTTGAAAGAGCAGATGTGATGAGAACCGGACTTGGCATAAGTGTCCAGGCTTTGGAGCAAAGAGAGGAAGGAGGTAAAACAGAGATAATGTCAACTGCTTTGAGGTGGTGAAAGGGCCCATCCAAAGTTCAGAGGTCAGGTGCATTTCTGTTTTGCCTTTTGGACATGAAAGCAGTCAGACGGAGAGGCTCCGACACCAGGGGAGATGTGCAGTGATGCTCGTTCCAGCCCTCCTCACATGATCCCACCACTCCAACCCAGCGAAAAATTCCTGGAGAGGCAGGGGAGCTGTTTGAGAAGACATCAAGCACCTTCACTGCCTATTGAATTCCTGGCTTCTCCTCTGATACACGCTAAGAACGGGCGCAGTGAATGCCAGGAAGGGGGACTGCGGGTAATGTGCAGAAAGGGAACAAGGCTGAGAACAGCCTTCATTTCCCACTGGCTGCAAAACAGAAGCTATGTGTGTGTGTATGAATATATATGTATATATATATAATGTGTCTGGAAACTCACAGGGAGATCTGGCCAACATGGCTCTACATCACTCCACCAGGCACTTTTTGGAGGGAGCTCTGCACTGTAACACCACGTGGGATGAGATGGTGGCTCCCAGGCTGAAAAACACCTTTCAGCCCCTGCTGGGCTCCCAGTCACTCCCACCAAGGACCTGCCCATGCTAAAGCAGGCAGCTAATCTCCCATGTCCAACTCCTGCACAGGCAGGTGAAGCCCAGACCTGCCCTCCCTGCCCACTGTGCAGCAGGGACCCTGCAGTGTCACCCCGACAACGTGCCCAGCAGGAGAACTACGGCTGGGGTAGTCAAGTCTGGCCTCAAGGGTTACTGGGCTGGCAGTCCCTTAGGTGGGGAGACTGCAGAAGGTGGGGAGAGGACAGAAGGTGATTAATGGAGCTGGTAAAATGAATGTACAGCGTTGGTTTTGCTTTCTGATGTCTGCTGGAGCAAATCCATCAAGACCACCAGATCTATAGGTGTGCAGTGTCTCAGCTGCAGCCCACGAGGCTTGGCACTGGCACAAAAGAAATTCGTCCTTCTCTGTATTGCACCCATGGAGCAGAACGTGCTTTGCGTCTCATTATTTCGTGAGTTAACGCAGTCCCCCTCCTGCACCTGGAGCACATGGACTGCTCAGCTTGAGATGTTTCCGATGGATGGGAAAGGTTGGTAGCTCAGTTTCCCTCTTGATGCTTTGGCTGTGAATCCTCTTGACTCCCCCGAGGCCACGGGGCTGGGTAGGGGAAGGTGGAGTCCTGGAAACGTCCTGGGGATGGACAGAAAGCTAAGAAAGTTTCCAAGATGGAAGCCATCCAGCATAAATACAACAAGGGTTGGGCATGTGTGTGGTCTCCATAAGTTAAAGCTACTAATTGGCTTTAAAGTGCCATTAAAAACAATATGGTAGGGCCTCATAACCAAAGCTAGCACACGCAGGCTAGGTCCAAGGGATGCCGGTTCCTCGGTGCCCACCGTTCACTGTAGGGTAAGCAGCCAAGAAAAATCCCTCCTGACACGTTCTCCGGAGATTTCCCTCCTGCTCCCTCCTCAACACCCTCCAGTGATATCTGCCCCTGTCAACACACACACGCTCATTCGAAAGCTCGCTAGCAAAAGAGAAAAATCTCCAAAAGTAGCAGGTGTCCTTAAGTCCTGTCAAAATACATCAGCGCTGTCTTTGGAGCATGGCTGGCCCTCGGAGCCTGGCCTGACCCTAGGATCCAGCCGCGCCAGGCTGGTCCCTGCAGCACCGCCGTAATTAGGGCTTGGAAATGAGCGGCGCCGGCAGAGAGGAATTTGCAACGCCGCTTGGTCGTGTTGCCTGCCCTGCCCTCGCCGGCTTGCACCGACTCCTGCACCCGGCGTCACTGGTGCAGGTAGGGGGGCATGGCAGCAGGGCACCCACCTTCTAAAAGAGCATCCCAGGGATGCGCTGGCTGCCAGCACGGCTCATGGGGACCAGTGGGTATCTGAGCGCCGGGTGTTTGGCAGAACGGCATCCCCGGCGCTGCGGCAGGGCCCCGCTGGGGACTGACGGCAAGGAAGGGGCCACGCGTCCCACGGGGAGGGGAATGGGATGGTCAGACGGGTGTCTGCAGGGCGGCTGTTAGTTTTCTTACCCATAATTAAAGGAGCAGGACATGTCAAGGAAGATCCCTCATTCAAACAGGGTCCGCTATAAATCTTCGAGGGCTGGACTGCCAAAGAGATCGAAAAGGGGTTAAGCACTCATTTCTCCAAGGCTGACCGAGTTTGGTGCATGTAGCCTGGAGGTTCTCCAAGGGGCCTGATGTTTTATGTCTTTGGGATGTTTTTGTCTTCCTTCAGTTGTATTCAGTGCTGGTATTGTGTTTATATCAGCAAAATTCTGGATTATTGCCTTTTTTTTTTTTTTTAACAAACATCTGTTGCTTCTGCTTGTAGATTGTCGTACCACTGCGTCCTGCCAGCGGGGAGAAGCTCCAAGCAGGACGTGGGTGGCAAACATGATGCTATATGGTAGGCGGTGGAGCTCGGCAGAGAG
>NW_009222977.1:7698-22915 GCF_000690835.1 Fulmarus glacialis | reverse complement strand
AGCCTGCCACTGTTCTGGGTGACATCTCAGCCACTCCATAAGAAAAGGCACCGCTGGCTTCATTTAAGGAATTAGGTGAAGCTCCCTGCTGTGATGGATAGCAAAACCGCAGGTTAGAGCAGAAATAGCTCATGAAGTGTATTCTGGCGGGGTCCCAGAGCACCCCATGGCTGGAAACTTGGTGGGACCACAGCCCAGAGGAGAGGGGCTGGGCTGGCAGGTGGCCATGTGCCGTGTTGTCCCTCCTGGATGCTCAGCTGCTTGGAACCGGGCACGTGTGGGGCAGAGGACCCGTTGCATTAGTGTGCCCACAGGATTTCAGCGAGTGCACTGCTTCCTCAGGGACCTGGTGCCTTGCCGGGAGATGGCACAGCCTCATCTGCTGGGGCTTCCAGTGCCAGCCCCAGCCCTCCCAGCTCACCCGCTGGGTCCTCTGCACTACAAACCCCTGCCCCCTGCGCTCTATTCCCCATCACCTGTGCCGCATCGCCTCCCACTCCCGGACCAGTTACCGGAGCAGGAAGCCACCAGAAGCCAAGGGAGCCCATCACCCCTCTTGGCCACACACACCACCCCGCCACCATCCCCTGCTTTGCACCAGCATCCCAAAACTGGCGCACGAAGAGGAATGTGAGCAAACACAGACCCCACCTGGCCCCCTCCTGCCCCAAATTCCACCGAGCACCGACGAGGGGTTGCTGGCGAGCAGGAGCAGTTTCAGTCAACTCCGTATTTACTTATGAATTCCAGCCAAAGAGGCGACAAAGGTGCCAGAGACCTCCCACCTTCTAGGCTTTTCACCCCTCGCACCCCAGCATCTCCCCCCGCTGCCCAGGGGGGAGCAGCTCCCCGTGTCCCAGGCACAGCTCCCCGCTGCTCAGCCGTTTTTCCTTCTCTCCTGACCGCCGGTGCCTCTACTCACCTGCCTGCCTATCTCTCTCTATTTCTTTCTCTCTGCATTTACTGGAAAAAAATGTTTCTACAAAAGAAAATGCAATCGGATCAAAAGAGAAATGGAAAGAAGCACCTCCAAACTTACGAGACAGGCATTTTCTGTGCAAGATCAAGGGCCAAATTCTGCTTTCATCACACTGGAGAAAAATCTGGACTATCTCCCCTTGAATTAATGGCATTCCTTTGTAAGGGGAGCAGAATTTCATTCATTCGCGCCTTGTACAGCAGCAGAGGGGCCATTAATCCTTACGGCTTCCAGTCACGTCTCCCCCGGTTCGCAGCTCCAGCAAGTCCTGCATGGGAAGTCCCAGATCATTTTCTCGCATCCTTCCTTGACTTGTCAGCTCATGATAAACAGCATCTCATCCCGATCCCAAACGTACAAGCACACTGAGTGATTACATCACCTCCAAACCCACTCCAATAAGATAAAATGTAGCTCGCATCCAATTTGAATAACTCTGTATTCCCCAGTGGGCTCTCTCCCCTCGTGCGCAGCGCTCAGGGGCCAAATCCTGGTGTCTGCTGCAAGGCATTCAACCCGCAGTCCCTCCCTTGAATTCGGGGATTGTTGGTCCAGGTTCCTGCCGGAATCACTGCCGAGGGAACCCTGGCCTACTGCAGTGGATGCTCGGCGTTGCTGCCGGGGAGAGAGGCTAGCCTTGCTCCCTGCAGAGAGCAGAGCCGTGAAACCGCCTTCCCGACACCAGTCCACAGCCCTGAGAAGAAGGTGGGAGAATGCTGGAAACTCTGATTTTCCTCTGTGTTACGGACAGGGAGGGGGAGAGGGACCTTCAAATACCTGGCACCTCTAAACATCTGGGCTAGCCTCCCCTCAATATTGCAGAATTACACCCATATCTACCAGGTGCCCTGAAGAACCTTCAGGTGCACCTTAATGCACATCAATTGCCCTCACCAGCCTCACCTGACACCCCACCCACACCCCTGCCCAGGGACCCTGGGCTCTATTTAAGCTCAGCCCCAGGGTACTCCTTCCCTGCCTGGGCTGGAGGTATGCCTCTTGCTCTGGCTTCTGGATGGACCATAGCTGTGAGCTGAAGCTCATCTAAAGTCCTTTTCCTGACTGCTTTTGCTCCTGACTGTGGTCCCTGGATGGGTCTTGGACATGGCTCATCGCTCCCTGGGGCTCTGAACATGCCCTGTTACCAGCACCCAGCTCTACCTACTGTGTTTGGTGCCTGTGGGGTTACACCCCCTCAGTGCAGGTACCCCCTGTGCTGCTATCATCCTTGGCTCCTGGCTCATCCTCCACCCCAATCCTGCTCTTGCTACTCCCTGGCAATAGTGTGGCTTCTTCCCTGATCACTCATCTTGCTCCTGGACTTCACTCCTGGTAGGACAAGAGCTAATACTGTCTTCACTGTTGTGGTCTTTTGCTGAAAACTATAATGTAAGTACAAATGAGTGGCAGTATTAATGATAAATAAGGTGGTACCCCTTAGCATTAAGGTTTCTGTCTTCTTAAAGGTGGGTTCAGCTGTAGGACCAAGCTCCTTTAAAGCTCAAGCTGGCATCCAAGATTTGGAAACCTGTCTTTGTTAGTGCAGCAAGTCTTCTCCTGCTTTCCAAAGGGAAGCTCCAAAATGGACAGCAGACAGGTACCACACTGGTTGGGATTGTGTATTGGAGTGATAGCACTGACATGAGGAGTAAGCTATGTCCATGCATTAAGGTATATGCTGGACTTGCTGGCTGGGTGCTGCAGGGCCACAGAAGACATAGTCTTCTGCTCTCAGGAGGTGTCTGACTCCAAGTGCGGTGCCTTCAGCACATGGCTAAGATGGCTAGGAACACCAGGCCCTCAGTGATGTTGGCCCCTTCATGCCACCAGCATCCCCAGGACTGTAAAGGCCATATCTTAGGAAACATGGCCATGGGACAACCCAGTGTTTGTGGGAATGAGCCCCACACCCAGCACAGAGGGTCACTGCAGGGAGCCCTTCCAAAACCCTGCTCCAAGCCTGCCCAGGGCATATGGGAGGGAGCCAGCCTGGCACAACCAGCACCCAAACTCCCACTGGTCACACCTCAAACCCCTCTGAGATGGACACCATTACTTATTCAGATCAAGGGGCAGCAAATCAATGATGGATTTTCTTATGTGGACAAACACTTAAATCTCAGTGCATCTGCACTGAAGGGTCAGCAAGATGCTGCCAGGGAGCAAGGAATTCCCTCTTAACACCTCCAAAGAGCCTAGCAGGGAAGGCAGAGGGCCAAGCCAGCTTCTCAGCAGTACTGGTAGGATGATAATGACTGCCAAAGCAATGGCCCGGCTGTCTTATAGGACCTCCCTTCCCAAGGCATGGAAGGGAGCATGCATCAAAGTACCTTAGCCCTTGGGAGCAGGTGGGGGATTAAAGGAAGGGCAGGAGGATCTGGCAGGCTGAGATTAGTCTAGGAAAGCAGTGGCTTTCTGGGTACTAAAATGAGCTGTGAAAGGAGAGCTGCCTGCCAGCCTTTGGGGAGGGCTGGGGTGCAGATGGGGGGGGAGCAGGCAAGCAAGAGCGCTTCCTTGCATTACACCTCTGGGGCTGCTGCGAGCCCCTGGGTAAATAAACAGCTCCAGCTTCCTGCCAGGTCTTAAACCTTTGCAATAAGAAACTTAGTGGCTTTCTGGGTACTAAAATGAGCTGTGAAAGGAGAGCTGCCTGCCAGCCTTTGGGGAGGGCTGGGGTGCAGATGGGGGGGGAGCAGGCAAGCAAGAGCGCTTCCTTGCATTACACCTCTGGGGCTGCTGCGAGCCCCTGGGTAAATAAACAGCTCCAGCTTCCTGCCAGGTCTTAAACCTTTGCAATAAGAAACTTTTTAAAATAAGCAAATACAGGGAATTCTGTTTGCTGTCTTACTGTGGGAAACACTTGGCATAGGAAGGAGCAGTAACTGGTGCCAGGTGAAACGCTGCTGCAGCACGCATCCGGAGCAGCTCTGTTGAACGGGCTGATGTTACTGCAGGGCAATGGAGCCCACCACCTGGCTGCCATGCTCTGCTCTGCTTGTGCACAAGATTTTTAGACCCCAGGATTTCTGTTGTGCAAGCAGGAGGCCAGGGAGCGGAGGAGCAGAAGTACCTTACCCCAGCAGCCATCCAGCCGAACCTGCGGAGATGAGTTCGCGTGCTGGGACAGAAAGGAGCTAAATGGGCTTTGGCCCAGCATCTTGCATCAATTTGGAGCAATCTGATGTTGACCCACCACTGCAGGTGTGCTATAAAATTAAAGAGAGGGTGGAGGACAGCATCCCCTGAGCCCCACAGCATTTTCCTTCCAGAGCACAAACTCAGTTTGCCCTATTAGAGCTGGGGGTCTGTGAAAAATCAGTGGGAATAAGCCTGACCGAACTGCTGAGAGCCCAGCACTGCACTGGGGGAGCAGGAGCCAGCCCTCTCGGGGCTGCGGGAACCTCTGTCCTGAGGTCAGTCTGATGGAGCATGGTGATTTTTCTGCCCTTCAGAAACAGCCACCACTTAGGGTAACAGCCCTAAAATGTCTCTTCTCACAGAAGCCCCTGGGGGCACCAGCAGATTTGGATGGGGAGCGGGGTCCTTGGGTTCTTGTTGGTTTTCATTGAGCTTGATCAACTCACACATGAGACAAGCAGCCTCGCACAGCTGGAGTAACCATGTTGATTTACACAAATTCCTCCAGATACACACTGGGGTTTATGCTCTACTGGCATTTGCATTTCTACAGTCTGGACTCAGGCTGGGAACTTTTATTGGGTGGATTCTAGCAAAACAGAAGGCAGGGAATAAAAATAACTCTTTTTCTGGGCTGGGTTGATTTCTCTTACACCAGCATAAATCCAGGCCAGCTCTATTGATTTTTAAGGAGTAACTTGGTTTATGCTGGTGTAACTATGTCCCCAGAGCTGCGTGAAATGTTCACAACAAAACCTGAAATTACATGGAACTAGCAGAGCTTCACTGTTTTGGGGTTTCATTACAAATTTGAATCTCAGACTGAGCTTGTCAAAAGATTCCTTAAGGTTCATGAACCTTTCAGTCAAGCCTTGGCCTAGAGTCAAGCCAAGCCTGAGCTGATTTATAGCTTTGCATGGAAATAATGTGAAATCAGTGGGTTTTGTTTGGTCTTGAAGCTGAAGCTTGATGCTTGCAGCCGAGCTTGGCTTTCAAGAGGTCAATTCTCTTTGAAAGTCGAGCCTAAACCCAAATCTGCAATGGGAGCTGTAGGAGGTGCTGTCTAGATTAAAAACACAGGCCAGATTTGCAAGGGTAATGAGGGTGGTGATTTTTTGCACAGCCCTCTGAGTATGAAAGCAGCAAGGTCTGAGCTGTGCTGCTGCTCCATGCTCGAGGAGCTGGGTGAAAAATCAGATGCAATTCATTAGGACATAAGGGCATGTAAGGATCATCTGATTCAGCTGGCTGCTGAAGTGAGCTAAGTGAGCTTAGTCCTAATCTCTGAGAGGCCCTGTGACTGCCTTTTGGAGAGGCAGGAGATAGCAGTGGTCCTCTGATATTCCACTTTGCGCTTCAAAGATGGTGTAGTTCCTGCTGGTTATATATTGCCTGCGGGATTAAGATTCACAGGCAGCAGCGAAGCAGTTGACAGTGTGGTTTGGCAGCTGAGCCGGCAGCACATGCCTCCTCCCCGGCCAGCGCCGAATGCAAAGCATTCGTGGCAGCCCCGGGAGAAGGGGGATATAAAGCTCCCTTAGCTGTGTGGGGCCATGTTTGGAGCTAGCCCAGTCTGCCTGGCTTGTTTCTTTTCGTGGCCAGTTTGGGGTGAAGAAGGCCGGGAATGGTACCTTCCCCATTGTCCATAGCGTTCATGTAGAAATGGCCATGGCTTGGTAGTATCTGGCTCCACGAAGTGCAGTGTGACCCATGGCATGGACCAAATCCTGCTGTGGCATGGCTCCACAGGAGCAAGGGCTTTGCCTGGCCTTGTGTTTGACCATCTGCATAAGACAACCTGTGGTCTCTTGGCAGCAAATGAAAGAGCCTGGTGTTGGGCAGAGGAAGGAGGCATTTCTGCACCAGGAGGACAACAGCAGCCCTGGACTCCATCCCACCATGCAGCCCTTTCCTCAAAGGCTTATGGGATGGGGAACACAGTGCCTCGTCTGAGAAGCTCCCAGTCAGGTGGTTGGGTTTTTCAGTGTGGTGTTGCTGTTATTCTAATGCTCTGGTGATGTCTGGAGCATCCAGATGCAATCAGAGCTTTGCATGTCCCAGCCCTTGCCAGAAAGAGCTGGCCTGGCTGTGTCCCTCAGCTTGCCACCATGGAGGCACTTCTCAAACTGACAATAAATCAGGAGCTGAGGTACTGCAATACCCCATGCAGGGTCTGAGGACCTCCCAGACAAGACACTGTAGCTGCAGAGCTGGGCCATCCTTGCCTGCTCATAGACCTATGTCCTCAGCAACTGTCCTGCAGCGATGGAAAAGATCCCCAGAAATGGGACCCAACCCTAGGGCACTAAACGCAAACCCTCCAATTCCCCAATCTTGTTGGAGCAGCATCACTAGCCTCTTCCTGCGGGACTATTTAGTTGAACTTCTTGGATGGCTGGATAAGTGCTCAATAACAGCTTGTTGAGCTCTTCCTTTGAATAATGTGATCGCTGTGTCCTGGCTGCTCAACTGCAGTCTTGTTCGAGCATTTTGGGGACTGAGATTCACTGGCAAAACTGTGCTTATCTGAGACTAGAGAGCAACATGTAATCTTCCTGGGCAATCACAGCTAATGAGTGCAGTTCAAATGTTAACTTTTGGCCAGCCATGCACAGAGCAAACAAGCCAAAATGAGATTAATTGAAAATCAATTGAAGGGACTTGACATGTGCTCACAGAGATGGCCCAAGCAAAACTAGAGGCTAAATTCAATGGATAAATAACTCATTGTGAGTTATTTGCTCGGCTCTACTTAAGTGGTTGATTATGTGGGTCTTTGGTTAATTGACTTATTGAGTGGCTGGCGTGGGTTTTTGGCTGCTCGCTCACTCCCTGCACGTTTTTGCTATTAACTCAGCTGTTTGATGGAACAAGTAGCCTATTGTCTATTTTTTGCTGGCTAGGTTGGTGTTTGGTTGGATATTGGCTCTTGGGCTAATTGAACACATCTGCTGCTGGCTGTATGGTGGCTTGCTGGGTTCATCACTGGCTCTTTGTTTCATTGCCTGTCTGATATGTCAGTGGCCCGGTTTGTCACAGATCGGATGCTTGCTTACCTAATTGCCTACCTAATTTCCTGCTCCTTTGCACTTGCAAACCAGGTTCTCACTTTTCCTCGTTGCCATTTGGGATTGCCATTGCCTCTTCCATGATGCTTGGGCTCCTGAGCTGCAGTGAGGGCTCCTCCTCCTTGGCAAGCTGCATTCAGTGTCTCATCTCTAGGACATCTGAGGATTGTCACCGGGAAGGATGGACACTTTCTGGAAGTCCATTCCCAGCTGTAGCTGTGTTCTGCAGCCCTGGCGTGGCTCCATCCTGACCTTTTACTTTTTCCATTGAATTCCTCATCGCTTCTGCTGGGAAATGTGGCACAGAAGCTTTTGGGTTAGAAACAGGTGGGATGCTGGCTCAGAGGGAGGCTTCAGCTCGAGTGGGGAAAGAGGAGGGAGACAAGAGGAGCAGGGGAGAAGAGACCTGGGCAGGAAACGATCTCTGGAAGTCTATTAAAAAGCTCAGTTGATTTTGACAGGTGCTCGTCATGCTCTTTTGTTTGCTTTTGGCCCTGACCTAACTTTAATTTTGGGGTGAAAGAATATTTTTCCACTGTGGTAAGAACCATTCCTTAGAAATGTATGCTGGGTAGCCTAGAAATCAGCATCCTGCAGTGAAATGTATGTTTGAGAGCAGAGCCAGGAGCCAGCTGAGGGGACTTCATGAAGGACAAGGGTGGGAAGGAGGGAGAGCCTTCCCCATGCTCTTCCTCCATGCCTTGCTGGAGCACCTGAAAGCCATTAGCACATGGGTCCCTCAGGGCAGCTGGCCTGGGCTGGGCTCTGGCTGATGTGAGAGGTGTTGACTGGAGCTGAAGCTGACTTGACAAGGCCCCAGGGAGACAGTCAAATCAGCTTGTTTACAGCTCTCCTGCTCTTTCATCTGCCATGCTTGTAGAACACTCTCACAGGGGAGATGGCAGGGTGTGTGTCCTGCTGTGCTTCCTGCGTGTCTGGGGGAGCCCAGCGGGGTGCTGGGCAGCTGTGGCATGTGCAGGCAATGCAGGTGTCCCCCACAGCTCCCTGAGTGGCTCTGAGTGACCCTTTTTTGTAGTGTACCCTGTCCCTCAGGCTGAGCAAAGGGGATGAATTGGCTCCTGCTGTACGAGCCCTCCAGGTCAAGGCTAAAGTCATGGCCAGGGTGAGAATGCAATGAAATCTGCTCTGGGAGCATCCATCCCCCAGATGGCCCTGCCCTGGGCTTTGCACCCCTTGGAGACCCCATCCCCAGACAGAGCAGCCATGACTCAGTGGACTATCCTGAGGGATGCTTGTTGCTCCTCTCAGATGCATCATGAAATCTATGGTGTGTGGGCAAAAGCTGGCTGCTTCCCTGGCTGGAGAGTTGGAGGAAGAACATCGTCCATGTCGGGGCAGTTTCTGTTGCCCCAGCCTCCTTCTGCAATGCCACACACAAGATATTCCTTGACTTTTTTTTATCCCCTGCTCCAAATACTGGATTTTCCTGGTGAGCTGCAGCAGTAGGTTTGGCTATCAGCCCTGGTGCTGCAGAAGGAGCAGTCCCCTCTGTGCAGCACTGCTCTCCGGTTCAGTGACAGGAGACAAGTTTTTGGTCCTGTGATATCCAGGCCTGGTTCCCTGCAGGAGAGAAGGATGTCTGTGCCCTTGGGCAATTCCTTGGCAATGGGATGGAGGAAAGGGGTGGGATAACAAGGTACCACTGAGGTCAAGCCTTCTGTTGCAGACCTTATCTTGGATTTCTCCAGCTGTACAGTGGCCAAAACCTCTTAGATGAATGCAAACCTAAAACTTAGGAGTCCCCTTGAGCAGCCAGACGCCCCCAGCAGCTGCGCATGCCCAAAGAGCAACAACTTGTGGCCCTGGAGAGTGTGAAGCTTCTGGCTCCCACCACAGACTTGTCAGTAATGCTCATCTTGGTGCACCTCAAAGGGCTCATGCAGAGCCCTGGGCCAGGTGGGGTGGGAGAAGGGATGAAGAGCACACCTTGCACTGAAAGATCTTCCTCCAGCTATTTGGTTGCACAAGGAATGTGCATGGAAATAATTCTTACATTAGCAGTCAGCTCACCTTTTTCTCCCCACCTGTCTCATTCTTTCTCTTTTTCCATTTCTTGTTCCCCAGCAGGCAGGCTGGGCTGGCAGGAGCTGTTCTGGGGCACACCAGGGAGCGAGGGAAGATGCTGCCTGTCTACAGCTCCCTGGAGGTCACCAAAAGGTAAGGGAACAGAACAGGCCAAATTCTACACATTTTTGTTGCTGTCTGAAGTTTCTCCTGTCTTGAAAAATGCCTGCAGGGCCATCTTGCTGGAATCCTGTAGAAAAACACAGGGCTTTGGGAGGGCAGATGAAATGAAGGTGGTTCAGGGGGTTTGGATTTGTTTGTTTAGCTTCTTGGAGAGGCAGTGAGGAAGAAAAAGGTGACTGATGGGGTGATTCCCACTTAATGTCAGCTAAAAAGAGAGAAAAAGACAGAAAGACAGAGTAAAGAAAATGTGAATAGACTAGACCAGCAAGGGATTATCTGCCCCCAATCCTTGAACTTCAGTGGGCCAGAGGTACCTCCTGCAGACCTGGTCCTTGGCTCCCACTTGTGACTATGAGATACACCAGTACAGCATCCCCATAGGCTGCCCCATTGCTGTGATGTGAGAATCAATCCTTGGGGGTGATGCTCTTAGAAAAGAGCCCAGCCTGGGCCTCCGGCCAGTGCATGCCCATACCCTGTGGGATACGCAGCAGCTGCAGCAGGTTCTCCCTGCCCTTGCTGTGTGCCCTGGTCCTACGGAGCTCGATGCAAATGCAATCCCTGCCATGTCTTGTGCCTTGCTGAGCTCACAGCTTGTTTTAGCCTCTCCATGGTAGCACTGGAAGAGGGGAAGGGACTCTCTACCCATCTGTTTTCCAAGCCAGGGGAGAAATATTTCATCTGTCAGCAAGGCTGCTGGTGGATTTCTGTCTCTCAGCAGCATGGGCTGGGGTGGCAGGTGAGGGTGGCTGCGCAGGCGCTGAAAGGCGAGAAGGTTCATGTACCGGCACCATCAATAGTTTAGATGCTGAGGCAGTAAAACAGTGATGCTTGTCACAGATGCTGCGTCTGCACTGGCTGTGATGTGTCTATTTATGCAGCCAGTTTCCTGGGGAGTACACGGGTAACACGGAGCCTTCTGAAATGCTGCTGCAAGGGCTGGATTAGTTCCTCCTGGGTAGGTTTACTGTGATAGTTTGTGCAGATCAAATGATCAGTGATTAAAGTCAAACAGGATCTGCTCAAAGAAAGAGCTTGAATTCACATCGCCAAGCCAGCACCCCAAGCCAGGCCAGCTGAGATGCAGCAGCTGGATCAGCTCCACCACGTTTCTGCAAGCTGATGGCACCCAAGTTCTTCTGATGCTGGCACCTCTGTCCTCCCCGGCCCCTGTCAGCTCCTGCCAGGATGTTTTCTTTAGCTGTTTCCCCGGCACAGCCGGCAGCATGCGGCTCTGCTCTCCTGCAGCCTGGCTGGACTGGTCTGAATTAAGCAGTGAGCTTCTTTACAAAGCTAAGAGCCATCCAGAAAGATACTCTAAGGATGGGGATGCAGGGGGAGACCAAAGGAGCTCTGGGGTGTCCTGAAGCCAGCACGGTTTGTGACTGCTCAGCCCGGCACAAAAATCAGTTACCCTGGGCCTCCAAACTGAGTTTTTTAGCCCCAGTGAAGTGAGGACAAGTATTAATGGATGGATTCTTGTTCTATAGCAAGGAAGAATTTTCTGGATGAAAGCTTTAATTAGATTTGTTTGGACCATGTTCACATGCCTCCTGGGTTCACTTTCTGTGAATACTTTAAATAACAGTTTTATTGGCAGGAATATTTGTGCAAACTGCAAATTTGGGGTCAGCATCTCAGCTGATATAAATCAGTGCAGGCCTCTCCAAGGCAGTGGAGGTACACCAATTTACACCCACAGAAAGGCAGACTCCCTAAATGAATATTGAGAAATTAGTCTTGGAACATGCACTTGGAGTGAAAACCTCCAAGTGTTTGTACTGGAAACCTTATCCTGAGGCTGCAGCAGCTTTCAAATTGCAGCAGGGAGCATCAACCACCGGTCGGCAGGAATCCTGGCATCTTCCAGCATGTCCTCACCTCCTCTGTCTCCCCAGATTGCAGTGCTCTGCTCCCAGCCAGCCATTCCCATACTGCTTACCCTCTTGTAACCACCATGCAGAGTGAGCTCCATGGTCTGGACTGGCTGCCCCAGGTGCATGCAGAGCCCTCACCCTTCTGGGGCTTGATCCAGCCCAGCTCCTGGTGGGGGCTTTGGAAATGTTGAGTTTGGAGGCTTTGAGGGATGGAAACTAGGGGGGATGGGACTGAGCCTGGGGATGGCAGGAGAAAAAGGAGGCGAGGGGCCCTCTTATTGCCGTCTTCTGGAGGAACTGGAGCATGCCCAGAAACAATAAATGTCCAGCAATGATTTGATGCGAGTTAGGATGGAAAAGCATCACAGAGAGTGCATCTGAGACAAGCTCTCACTTTAAACATCGGTGAACTCTTGAACAAATTCTTGTGCATTTGCAAAGCTGTGCTCCATATGGGCCAGGGCTCCCTGGAGAGGGGGTTGTTCCCTCCGTGGGGGTGCAGAACCTGCTCAGGACGCTTTGGGCCAGTGCTGCAGATGGGGAGAGGTGAGGTCAGGGATGACTGGGCTGATGCAGGAGCACAGGAGGGAGCAGAGGTGCTGGATGCTGTGCAGAGAGGATGTGCTGCCTCGGCTCCCCGTTATTCTGGGGCGCACTCAGGCAGGGAGCAGGTCCAGGCCTGGCATTGCTGGCAGGATGCTGCACTGAGTGCAGCAGTCTTTGCATCCAAAATGTTCCCCAGAACATCTGCCTTGCATGATGAAGGCTGCAATATATTGTAAGAATGAGCTTTAAATCTATAGGAAGAGGCAAAAGCTACTCCCGGGTTACCACAGGTAAAATCGGAGACACCAACCATGTTCCAGGTCTTTGTGGACTCACCATCCATTGCCCCTCTGGTCCCAGGCAGTGATGGGGACAGAGCTCCCTATCCCAGCTGGCACAGCACAGGGTAGGAGCAGGAAGGGGGCTCGGGTGGGATTTGGGGGACCTCCTGGGAGCATCAGCACTCGCAGCCTTTCAAAGCCCCCATTTGATTTCAGCACCCTTGGCTTGGCTGTGGGGCTGAGCTCTCCTGGGAAGCCTCAGCCCCCTCATGGCCTCAAAGCAGGACAGCTTTCCCTGTGCAGAAGCAGACAAAGCAGCAGGGCCAGCTGGGACCGGAGCCCCTCGGCGCTGTGCCTCCGTCACAGGGGCATCACGGCTCACCGGCTCTCACAGCCCTTTTTAGGCAAATTCTGCATGTCTGGCTGGAGCCCCTGGCTCCAAAACCCCCTCTGTGGGGCTGCAGGTGGACAGCTCAAAAGACCAAGAGAGGGTTTTAATCCTTCACTGACCTAAGCAGATTATTGTTGCTTCCCAGGCCAAGCATCTCGGAAAGGAAAGATGACATGGGGTGTGCAAAGCAGGCTGTGCTTGGCTGCGGGGCTCAACAGCGCACGGATGGACAGCGGCTCCTTGGCAGCGAGCGGAGCAGGAGGGCTCACAGCGCACGGATGGACAGCGGCTCCTCGGCAGCGAGCGGAGCAGGAGGCGAGGAGTGAAAGAATAACAGCAAAGCAGGAAAACCTCCTAAGAAAATACATTTCCCAATCGCTGCATGGGTCAGACCTGGCGATTCCCTGCCTTGCCTGGCCCACTGAAGGCAGTGGTAGGGAAGGGGTTGGGGAGATGCTCTGACTTCCCATTCCCTAATCCACTGAACATCCCAAATACTTTCCATCCCAGCAAGTCTCACTCAGGCAAGTCATTTTTTTGGGGGGCTAGAGACTGCTGGTCCCAAGGTGGTGGTGGGATAGGGCAAGGTTTGTGGAGCACACTGAAGGCAGTGGTAGGGAAGGGGTTGGGGAGATGCTCTGACTTCCCATTCCCTAATCCACTGAACATCCCAAATACTTCCCATCCCAGCAAGTCTCACTCAGGCAAGTAATTTTTTGGGGGGCTAGAGACTGCTGGTCCAAGGTGGTGGTGGGATAGGGCGAGGTGTGTGGAGCATGCCTGCAGAACACAGGTCTTTGTGGAGGTGTCTGCACTGCTGGGGAGCCTCTGCCCCATCACAGAGGTGACAGCGATGTGCCAACATGCAAAAAGCACCAGGGAGAATCGCTGGCATTGCAGAGCCTGACCTCCCCTGTGTTTCAGCCACCGGCACCACCCGGGGATTTTCCATCTTGGCACGAAGGTGCAGGTCTAAGCTGGGAGCCCTGATCCCACCTGGTCTCAGCACATGGCACTGGTGGCAGCCAGCCCTGGGCATGGAGCGGTGCTAAAATCAGCAAAACATCAGTGAAGTTATCCCCATCCCCATAAATACTACCCAAACCAATTAATTATCTTGCTGATCTGCATGTGGGGCCAAGGGGAGCTGCTCCCTGCCTCCCCTGGGCATCCAGAAACATGGGGAGTTATTCGGAGAAAGGAAATCCCCATTTTGCTGTGGGGCTGCGGTGTGGGGGGGATGAGAGGGGCACTGGGAATCCAGGCCAGGACTTGTCCATCGCTATCCGTCCCCAGAGCACAGGAGCTGAGCCCCGGCGTCAGGCAGGTAAAGGGCTCCAGGGTCTGCGCAGTCACCTGGAATAAGAGGGAGAGGAACGTGCAGGGACTGCGGTCTTGCTGAGGGGGCTTGGGGCGATGGCGGTTAAGGGAGGAGGGCGCGAGAACCTCCCAGGGGCTTTATGGAGGAGCAGCGTTCCTCTGGGAATGGGGTGTCAAAGTAACAACGCAGCGGAGGGAAGAGGCAGCATCCCCCTACTCCAAGGCTTGCCCAGCCCCGGGGCTCAGCGCGCAGCCCCTGACCAGCCCCAAAACCCACCTCACGGATCCATTTTGCTCCTTCTCCCGTGGTTTCCATGTGAGACTGCCACAGCTCAGAGCGGGGGCCTGCACACCAGTACCCGTGTGCGGATCGTCCCTGCATGCACAGTGAAAAGTATCCTAAACAAACAGCCCAAGCCCTCCAAATCCACTCCGGCATCATTTTGGGGAGGGAGCAGAGGAAGGCCGGATGCGGGTAGCCCTGCCCTCACACCCAATAAAACGTAGTTGTGTCTGGTTTGTATCTAAAGGGGAAAAGAGAGAGAGAAAGAAAAAGCCTCTGTGAAATGAGATTCCTTACATGACAGCGTGCTGACATGCTCCGGAGTGATTTTGGCAAGAAACGGGAAAGCTAAGCAGGAGCTGGGGTTTGCAGGATTGTGCAGGCACCCGGGGGAGGGGGCTGCAGGGCTGCTGTGCTCCCCAGCCCCGCACCCTCCTGCCACCCCTCACCCCGAAGCTGCCGCCTGTCCTCGGTGCTGACCTCGCCGGGGCACTGCCCCGCCGAGAAGGGAACCATCTGTAATGCAGGTTTTGGGGTTTTTTTTTTCCCCCCCTTTCTCTCACCACTGTCCCTCCATCCCTGGTGAAGCCATCAGTGAGGGGGTGTCCTGCAGCTTTGCAGATTTGGCACAGGTGGCGGTGCAGGTGTGTGTCCCCAGCCGGTGACAGGTTGAGTGGGCATGTGGGATGGGTAACTCTGCCTCTATCTGTGGGGGAAAGGGAGCGGGGAAACATCAGGCTCCCCTGCAAAAAGCCTCCGTCTAACGCCATCACCCCTTGGGCTCCAGGGAACCCCTTGGGTTTCACCCTAGGACAGCAGACTGGGAGGGAGCAGGCAGTGCATCACATCCCAGCGCACACGAAACCCAAATTCCCAGGGAGCAGCTGCATCCCCATTGCTCTCTGGGATGTCCCTCCGGAGCCACCTCTGTGGTTTACGGCATCGGTTCCTGGCCCGCACCCCCTCAAGCTTTTCTCATCACGTGCCCGGTACCCGCGTGCCGCGGGAGTGTGTTTTGGCACGAGGCGTGTTTACGAGCTGTTGGTTTTGGCCGTGGCTCCCTCCCATGCGTTAGCCATGGGGCCGGATCCCGGCGGGATGGGGCTGGGGGCCGCGGGCGCTGCTC
>NW_009222977.1:4342-7649 GCF_000690835.1 Fulmarus glacialis | reverse complement strand
GGTTGAATATTTATGAAGTAGGAGAGCAAACCAAACGCTGGGAATCAAAGGAAACCAAACCTGATACTTGCAGTTGCTAAAAGAGTCAGGAACCGGTTTCTCCCCCCTGGCTGCGGGGCAGGAGCAGTGTGTCCCCCGGGACAGCGGGGCGGGAGGCAGCAGAGAAACCCATCAGCCAGCTCCATCCCAGCAGGGCCAAGCCGGGCTGGTGTAACCTGGAGCCGTGCTGATTTACACCCCTGCCGCTGTTCCAGCCCCAAAATATTCTTCTTCAATAGGATCCCGCTCCTAAGGTCTTTTTGCTGTCTCTGCTCAGGTCTGGTGTAAAGAAATAGCTGTTGCTCTGCTGCCGGCAGACGGCTGGGGCTCAGGGAGAGCTGCTGCTGCTGGGGTGTAGGTAAATCCCTGCCGCCCAGATCCAGCTGGGAAAGGAGGAAATCTCCAGGCAACTGTTCCCAAATGGGCTCAGCATTTCAGAAACGCTGGGAGCTCCGTGCCCCGGCTGGCGACTGCCTCGCCAGCAGCATCGGCCCAGGCAGCGCAGGAGGCTGGGGCTCGTGCAGCTGGGGTTTATTTCTTCAATCTCTCTGCATTTATTTTGTTTTATTTTAATGATTTTTAATAGTTTCTCTGAGTGCTCCCTGGGGCTTTTTTTTCTTATTTAGGGACTCGAGGAAAGCTGGAGCAGAAGGGAAATATTTTCAGCCAAGCTGGGATTTCTACCACATGCAGGAGTTTCGCGGCAGGTCCTCCCCCATGCCCGTCACCACCCTACACCCACATTCGTACACTGCCAAAGCCAAGAAAAGGGATTTCTCTGGTCACTCAGCCCTGGGGAGCACAGCAGCCCGTCCTTTCCCTGGTGCGACTGCTACCTCTGCGTGACCACCAAACCTTTGCCAGTGACGTGCCCGTGTCCCTGCTCTGGGGCCACCAAGAGAACACCGGTAAGGACCTGCCCACCTGTGGCAGGAGTCTGTGCAATGGGTTGCGCTGACTTTATTCTTTTCTACCACAGAGAGAACACCTCAAGCTCAAATATCCCATATTTACTGGTGCTGTGTTGTCCTCCAGGCTTCTCCACGCTGATGATTTCAGACCCATCCTGGTAATGCTCTGCTATCCCCAAGGCTGACCCCCCAGTGATACAGCATCACTGCTGCCTTCGCTAAACCATTGCTGTCCCCCAAGGCTACTGGTCCACCTCCCCTGCTTGCCGAGCAGGGCTTTCCAAACGGCTTTTGGAGTCGTTCAGGGATGTGCCAGAAAGTCTCACCCTTGGGGATTTCATTACTGACAAGTGCTGCAGGAGCAGGGAATGTCCATTAACGCTCCTTATCTCTGGCAGCGTGGAGGATGGAGGGAAGCCCAGAGCCGCTCGGCAGCAGTACCCATGGCCCCGGCAGGGATGATGCATCTCAGCAGCCACCGCTCACAGAGTTTCAGTGGATCCAGCACAAACCCCAGCATTATCTCTTGGTGGGCTTTCCGGCTCCAAAGCCTCAGAATTTCCATCCCGTCTGGGAAGCAGTTTGCTGGGACAAGGGAGTGGTTCTGAGACAAGTTTCTGACAGCGCCCATGAGCCTGGCCAGCCGCTGGTCCCAGGGGACATCGGGGGAAGATGGGCAAATCTCCCCCGCGCCGGGGGCATGGCTTTGGGCTGCTTGCACCATCCCCAAAGGAGGCAATATCAAGAGTTTTGTACAGCTCATCATACCAAACATATGGGAAACATCTTTAGGCCTGGGGGGTGGGATACATCCCCGGGCGGCTGCCGGGGGCTGCCTGGGAGGAGCGTGCGGGCAGGCGCTGCCTGCGGTGGGGGCTTCCCCGGGGCTGAGGGATGGCCGAGCTGGAGATGCTGCTTTTGGGGTGAGCAGCTCCCAGCAGCTTTTCTCCCATGGGTTTGCACAGGCAGGACTTGCCATTCCCTTTGCCAAGCGCTTTCCCCCTGCTTTCTATCTAAACAAGCTGTCAAGCATTCAGCAGCCACCTCTGCACAGGGCCAGTCCCACACGGGCAACGTGAGAGAAGCGAGTCCCCCCTTCCTGGGGGCCAGGTAGGGCAGGGCCACCCTGACCCCCAGCCCCGCGGACAGGGATGCCTTTGGAGCCACCCGGAGAGACAAGCCCCAGATAACCGGGAGCACTTCGCAGATGCAGCACCCTGGACCGAGGCGGTGTGGGGACATGTGCCACCCCACATGGCACCCCACATGGTTAGGTGTGTCCCCCCTCTCCCTCCAGCACTCCCTGGGGACCTCCGAAAGGGAGGGCTGCAATATAACCCGAGGGAGATGCCATGCTGGTGTATGCTGAGGAGCCCTCCGTATCTACGTGCACTCCTCCATCCCCACCGCAAAGCCCGTGCCCTCCCAACTTCCAAGGCAAAGCCTGGCCATACTGGGGTCCTCAAGCTGCTCCCCGTGGGAGCTGGGACTTGCACAGCCCCCCCCAAGGCTGCAATGGGCCAAAGCGTTGCAGAGCAGGAGGCAAGGAGGGGGCTCTGCCAGCTCCCCGGGGTGGCTCGCCCCTCTCTGGCACAGCTCAAAGCCCAGGTGATGTTTAGGGGTAAAACACCCTGGTCTGAGCGGCCGCCGTGCTGCCAGTGGGGCTGGGCACGGGCTAAGGCTGGGCAAACGGGAAACCCTAGGGGGGGCATCTACCAGACGGGCAGGGTCCCCCGCCGTCCCCTCCCAGCCACCTCCACCCACCCAGTGTCTCCGGATGGGTCAGGACACATTTTCCCTTTGATCACTCCAGACTCCCAGTTAGGTGGGTTTTACTGCCGGCTCCTTCTGCTGGGTTTTTGCATGAGCCCCCCGCCCCGGCGGGGTCTGCGGAGGGGCGAAGCTGCCAGGAAAATGCCTGGTCTTGGCATGCCAGAGCCAAGGGGAGCTGGGAAAAGCAGTGGGTAGAGCCAGCGGCATTTCACCTGTCTGCCTCATCCCATCTCTCATGCGATGGAGAGGGAGGTGTACGACCCCACTGTGTGTCCCGGCCGGGTCCCTCCCTTTCCCCATGGCCTCTGCTCCCGCTCCCACCTCCTCCGCTCCCTCTCCCTCCCCGCGGCAGAGGGAATCTGGCCGAGGAGCCCAGATCTGACATCATCCCACGAAAACAGGAGAGTTTCAACATGTATGATGGGAATGGTGCAAACGCAACCCATCTGTTGGAGCCTTTCAATGAGTTCCCACCCCGCTCCCAGTTCCCCATCCATCCTCCCGCCCGGGGCTGGGCAGCACTGGGATGCGGGTCGCATCGCTGGGGCAGCACGGAGGGGGGGTTCGGTAAATCACTTTGCTAA
>NW_009222977.1:3909-4216 GCF_000690835.1 Fulmarus glacialis | reverse complement strand
AGCGGGGAGAGCCTCTGGGAGGGCTTCTGGGGAGCCCACGGGTGTGACACCCAGGGGGAAGGGCCGGGTTTGGGTCCAGGCAGCCTGGCAGCCCTTCCTCCCCTCCTGCCTGGGGGGCCGGGGGGGCACAGAGCAGGACGGGGAGGGGAGGACAAACAGTACTGCAGAAAAATACATACCAACCACTTAATAAGACCCCCCCAAAAAAAAAAAAGTCTCCCAGCTGGGATTCATCACCAAGAGCTTTCCAGCAGTAATAAGGAAAGCAGACCCCAGCCAGCCCAATAATACCTTCGTGCTGGCCACG
>NW_009222977.1:0-3642 GCF_000690835.1 Fulmarus glacialis | reverse complement strand
TTTACCAAAGAAAGAAAGGCCGGCTCCCCCGCCGGCAGTCAGAGCCGGGGGGAGGGATGCCGCAGCACAGCTCACAGGTTTGGGGGCTCGCTCCCCTGCTTGTCCCGGGCTCCCCTTAAATGCACGGGGGCCAGATCCAGCCCAGAGGTGCTGCGGAGGCTGGTGCCATGCACTGCTTTCCTTGGGGCTGCTGCGGGGCTGAGCCACCTGGATCCTGTGCATCCCGTGTAGTGGGTGTGAGGAGGCAGCAGGGGGATGAGACCTGCAGGCCC
Organism: Fulmarus glacialis; assembly: GCF_000690835.1. Lineage (NCBI taxonomy): Eukaryota > Metazoa > Chordata > Aves > Procellariiformes > Procellariidae > Fulmarus > Fulmarus glacialis. The sequence goes on along the minus strand of NW_009222977.1, from coordinate 3,370 downwards.
CCCCCCCCGTAAATTCACCCCATTCCTTCCCTGCCTGCACCTGCACGTGTTTAAGCAAGGCTCCCACGGGGGGGAGGAGAAGGAGCCATACCCCAGCTTCCCACTCCTCCTAGGGTCTTCCTCCACCCTCCACCTTCCACCATCCATCCTCCATCTTCTATCAGATTGCTCAGAGAGGTGGTAGATGCCCCATCCCTGGAAACATTCAAGGTCAGGTTGGATGGGGCTTTGAGCAACTTGATCTAGTTGAAGATGTCCCTGCTTACTGCAGGGGGGGTAGACTAGATGATCTTTAAAGGTCGCTTCCAACCCAAACTATTTCATGATTCTATGATCTTCCACCCTCCACGCTCCCTCCTCCAAGCCCCTTTGCACCAGCTGGGGCAGCAGAGGAGAGCTGTGCCCTGGGGCGTGCACGGACCTTCAACCGCCCTGCACCCCGTGGAGGGGTCCTGGCCCCTCTCCCCAAGGCAGCAGATTTATTTCACACCTCCCTATCCCTCTGTCCTTGTCACCATCACCAACCAACTGAAACTCAAACAGAGACGGGCAAAGCATCCTGCGGCTGCAGAGCTGCGCCACGAGGCCAAGCCCTGCCCTGAAGAGCGAGTGCTGCTGCGGTGCAAAGGTCCCAGCAAGGACCAGCCAAAGGCTCTGCCTGGGGCGAGGGCTCCCAAGCTATGTTATAATGAGGGATTGCCGTTCTTGATGGGCTATAGGTCAAATGCACAGTTATTAGAACTTAGTAAATGTGGTTTTAACAACCATCTGGCACTTCTTTTATATGCAATAACCATCCCATTACATCGAAATAAAATCCACATTTAAGGCACTTAATTGCACAAGTGGCCTTTAGCTTTTTCTCTCTCATCTCATAAAAAAACTCCTTCCCATTTCCATCTGTCACAGCAGAAGAGCTTGGCTGTGGGTCTCCAGCCTCCTCCCAAGGCTGGGCTGGTGCACGTGGGGTGTTTCAGCCCCGGGGGAAGACGCCGGAGCCAGTGGGGCTCCCCACAGTCACTTGGAGGCTGCACTGAGCCCAGCCAGCTCCAGCACCTTCCCCCGGCACGGTGATGGGGTCAGCCACCCTGCAGCCTCTCAGAGGGGTCCCCAGCATCCCTGGGGATTGTGTGGTCATCTCCTGACATGGACTAGAGCAGGGCTAGAGCAAGGTCAGAGACTCATCTGATAGCTTGAACAGAAGAGAAATACCATCTCATAAAGGATTTTGAGATCATTTTAGTTTGGTTTCACTCCAGCCCTGGGCAACAAATCTTCCCCTCAGCCCAGTTTCTCTCCAGGAAGGGCAATGGGATGGGAAATGCCATCGCAGCTGGCCAAAATGTGTCTTTCGGTTACTGCAAGCCATCAGGTGATGCAAACTCAACTCAGCAAAACAAAAGCCCTTTCTGGGACAGAATATCAAAATCAAATGCTCTGATGGAGAACATTTTTCCCTTCCCCCAGAAAAGCTACAGTGACAGGATTTTGCAACACACTTCAGAGGAGCCACATCTCCCAAGGGAAAATGGGAGAGGAATAACCCAGTGCAAGGGGGCATCCTCAGCGCGGGAGATGCTCATGGCACAGTTGGGTGCCCGTATCCTCATCCCATCATGCCCATCCATGATGGATGGGTGCCCGTATCCTCAGCCCATCATGCCCATCTGTGACAGATGAGTGCCTGTATCCTCATACGGGTACCCATGCATGCTGTGAGCATCTCCTGCGTTGAGGTGGTCAAACGTGTTCAGGCTCAGTAATGGGGGAATTTAGGTGAGATTGGTGGTTTGGCACTGTCAAAACAGAGCTGATGGGCAGCACGTCTTAGCTGGGCTTTATAAAGCCGCCGTCTCAACCCCACCTCAATGTCACCCAAAGAGGAGCTGACACCAGGTCACGGCTCCGGCACAGAGGGAGAAGCAAGGGCGCCTAGGCAGAGCGGGGAGCAGGCTGCCTTCTCAGCGGTGGCTTTCCACATTAAGCAGCTCCACGGCTCCTTGCTTTCCCCCAGCGAGGCCAAGAGCCTTGTCCACGTTACATCAAATGCCCCAAAACCCGGGGAGAGCAGAGGCGGAGGGGCGGCGGGATGGGTGTGTAAGCGGGAGCTGCACCGGCTCCAGGGGATCTTCCCCGGAAAGCAAAAAGCACAAGTTCCCAGTGCCCTCTGCAGGAGGAAGCACAGCCCTTTTCCCCCAATTTTGGGGCCTTCCAGGAGGGCAGTGAGCAGCAGGACAGTCGTCTGTCACACACAGCGTGCTCTGTCCCCCGTGGGACAGCCCAGCGTGGGGCAGGGACCCGGAGGCCCACCTGCCCGGCCCCAGGGGCTTGAGGGGAAGAAGCCATTTTGCACATTGATGTGTGCATTGCTTTGCTGCAGGAACTTGGGGGGGTCCCCGATAGCGTGGCCGTGGCCGTTCCCAAGAGTCACCTGAAATAACCAACAGGGGCAAAGAGACAGTGCTATTTATTCCCAGGGGAAATCCAGCTTGGTTAACTGAGAGGTTTGGGTTTTGCACAGCAGAGCTGGGGCTTAACTTTACACTCTCTTTTTTGTCTCTTCTTTTATTTGGTACTTAGGGAAAAACAAGGGGAAAAAAATGAAGAGATGGAAAAATAAGACTCCCCTAAAGCAGGGATCGCCGAAACGATCCCTTAAACCTCACACGCCTCCATCGAGGAATTGGAGCGAGCAGCGTTGCACAGATTTATTTGTTTACTTGCAAACGCCCTTCCTGAAGCCTCACTGCTGCCCTGGGGAGCTCCGAACCCCGTGCCAGGAACGAGGGCTCCGCTCCCGGGGTCTCGCCGGTGAAGCTCACAAGAAATGCCCTCTCCGGGCTGTCGGAGGGCTCCCCGGGGAAGCGTCCAGTGTGGCACTGCCCTTTCGGCCCCTGCTTTGCTGGGAAGAGAAAGCTTTTTGGCAAGAAGCAGCAGCAGTGGAGCCAGTGTGGCTTTGCCAGAGGCTGGCTGTGGCGGTCAGCTGTAATTAAGAGCAGGAGGTTACTGTGGGGGGGTGACGGGAGAGGCTGCCCCCCGCTGCCGGTCACTCGGGGGTGGCAGAGGTAGCTGCATCCCGGGTATATGAGCACCCCAGCATCGCTCGGTGGCTGTTCTGTTGAGTCCCAGGGCATTTGGGGGTTTGCTGACGCCCCAGGAGACCACTGCCTTCCCTCGGGGGTGTAAGCGCCTTCCCACCATGGCTGCAGGGAAGATGCTGAGACACGTGGAGCTGGTGGGACAGCGGGGAAATGGTGCGCTGGGGCCCTGGGACCAGTGGCGCGGGGAGCTCCCAAAGGCTGGGCTGGCGTTGCGTGACACAGCGCTGCACGGCACGCGGCCCATGGCCAGCATGGCACAGCAGGTACGG
>NW_009222976.1:20907-24204 GCF_000690835.1 Fulmarus glacialis | reverse complement strand
GCAGAGGCGGGCGTGAAAACACCTGCGCCGTACCCAGAGCGAGCGGGGGCTCGGGGTGTTGCTGCGCTAGTGCTGGGCACGGAATCAAGCCGCGGGTGTTTATGGGTTTGAAGCCGTATTCACTTGCCTGGTCATTAAGTCTCTTCTCACCCTCCCGAATCAGGGAATATCAAGGAACAGTATAATTTTCTTGCCAAATAGGCAGTATATTTTGGAGGGTAGGCTGCGTTCTCAATGCTGTTAGGAAGAAACAGTTCTTCGACAGTTGTATTAAAAATGGCGACCAGTGCAGCTCCTCCAGGGTTTGAATATTGTGGGGTTAGGTTGAAGGAAAAGGGTGGGTGAGGATAAAAGGTCGAATTTGTCACACGTTTTCAACGTCAAAATTCTTCTTCAGTTTTGTACAGGGAGCTTTAGTATGGATTTGTTTTATTGCGGTCATCTGATTTTTCTTACTTTATGCCAGCAAATACTAAGGGATGAAAACTTTTCCCACCATTCAGTTCACATTGCTTTTTATATTCGCTAGACACTTGCAATACAGTGTTATCTCTTAACAAATAGGGGGATTCTGAAACCCAGATTACATGTCCATGAGAAGCATCCATTATCCTAACACTGAATGTACAATTAGAACATAACACCATGTCCTTTTGCTTCATACTCATTGATGTTTTAATTATCAAGAATAACTAATATAAGATCTGCTGAGTGAGGTCAGTGTTATGGTCCTTGGGTCTCCAGATAATTTTTCTTAAACTTGGCATTATCTATGAGAATGTAAATGGCCAGAGCTCCAGATCAAAGTAGTGTTAAAAAGCATTTTTCTTTCCTCTCTCTGAGAATTAAAAACACAAGAAAACTTGATGTTTCTTTCTAAGAGAGCGAGAATGGGCATTTCCCCTCTCTGCTCCTTCCCCCCGTGCGATCGCACGCCCGCAGACCCAGCACCTCGAGGCGCAGGGCACGTCCAACGGGTCACGGGCAGCGCCGCTTGGCTCTTCACCGGGGCAAGCCGTGGTGGAAGATGTCCTCTTCAGTTACATCCTGCTGCCACTTTAACCGTTTTTGTCCTTTCCTGCTGGTATTTGAATGCATTATTTTGACTTAGCAACAATACCTTTTTCCTGCGTTCTGAGCTGAGACCTGCTCTCTAATGAAGAACACCAGACCAGGTTGTCCAGCGGGGCTGCGCGAGCGCCGTCCTCGCAGATGCCCAGACCTCGACAGAGGCAGCCCCCGGTGCCCAGCTCTAGCTGGACCCGCCCGAGTGGGCTGGGGACCTCCGGACACCCTGTCCCACGTGAGCTCTGCTGTGGTTCTGTGTTTGCCTGCCCGGCGTCCAGCTCCAGGGCCATGGGCACTGGATGCATGGTTGGTCAAGGAGATGTTAGGGCTCCCTGCTGGAAAGGACTTCTCAAGTCCAGAAAAGGCTGCTAATATCAAAGGAAGAAAGAATAATCCGTAAATGCCAGTGGACACGACTGACCAATGTCAGTTTGGGGTGATATATCCAGTTTTCTGTTTCATTACAGCACTCTGACCACTACGCCTTCTTTGCAGCTACCATTTCAAAAGATGCAGCTCTAACACCCTAGAGGAATTATTGCATATACAACTTCATTTGTATTTAGACGAGTTCCATATGTCTTATTGATTTGATAGTGTAGCTGTTTCCAATAAATTGCATTTATTCAGACAAAAATAGGGAAATAAATGTCAATAGCCGTAAGTGGGAGTGCTGGCAGGAAGAAATGATCCTTAAAAGCGCACGGTTCGAGAACCTGTGCAAATCTGATCTGAAAATGGAGTGGTAGCAGAGTGTCATTTTAGTGCTCCTTTTAACACTGCAACTGCAACAGGCAGCGATTACTTTTGGCATTTTCCTGCATAATGATGTATTGGTGATAAAACATTGAAGTAAATATCTTATGAGATTTTCTTTTTTTTGGCAGAGATTGTTAAAGCACCAAGGAGCTTTTGCTGATTTTCCTTCAAGAAGACAAACAAAAGTGATAATAAACCATGCCTTTTTCTATAGGAAGTATATTCTTGGCTTATTTGACCAGTACAAACCCAGGATCCTGCACAGCAATTTTAGTTTCCATGACACATAAAGGATAACAGTTTTGAAAATAGGTCACACATAATAACATGAAGACAGAAAAGAAAACCACCACCATAAAAATGAAAAAAAAAAAATCATTATCCACATTCTAACAAAGGAAATTAAGCAAGCCGGTATCTTAACCATGCTGTATTGCGATTTGCAGCAATTAGTACTTACCATTTTTCACCTTTTCTGTCAAATTTGCTCTCCATTGCATGGATCTTTATTGCTTAAATCCGGTATCTCTTACACTGATCTCACATGTCCAAAGCTCCGTTATTTTCACTGGAGTTAATCTGGATTTATGATCCCGTATCTTAAAAGTAAATAGGTGGTAGATCTTATTTATTATTGAAGATACAGTCAGATCTTTTGAGATGAAAAATGATAAATAGTCAACACATGTAATGTAAGCTGTATTTGCACCAGAAATCTAGCTGGAAGAGCTCTTTCCATTCCATCAAATGGCATGAAGATACAATGCCATTTTTGTATCTGCAAATTCTGAACATCAACCTCCCAGGCAGAGGGATTACTACTAAATTTCATTTGAAAAATGAACAAATGAACCAAATAATTCAGAGAATAACTTCAAAAGGATCATTGCATTCAAGAGAAGTGACCCTAGACAATATATAAAGCAAAAAGAGGTGAAAGTCATTGATTATACTATTCACTGTGAATTATCCACACACATACTGTGCTAATAAAAATAACAGCTTTCATCCAATTTAAGACTTAAAAAGGATGATAACAGTTTTGCAGTCTGCTTTTCTTTACCACAGACCATGGAGTTTCACCTAGGACACTTTTCTGTACACAGTTTTGGTGTATAACATTTTATATATTATCTGACGCTGAGCACTGGAGATTTGACAGAGTACTGCAAATTTCTCCAGGTGTATAATCAACAAGGTTATTTTCAGTGCTAGCCTTATTAGATTAATTTGATGGCCTTGTGCTGATTTTTTTCCTGCATGAATTTCTCATCCACATTTGTTGTTGAATAGGTAGTTACTCCAGACAATGCCAAAAAGGGAAAGCAAGATGTGCTGGTTTTGGCTGGGATAGAGTTAATTTTCTTCACAGTAGCCAGTATGGGGCTGCGTTTTGGATTTGTGCTGAAAACAGTGTTGATAACACAGGGATGTTTTCGTTACTGCTGAGCAGTGCTTACACAGAGTCAA
>NW_009222976.1:13288-20494 GCF_000690835.1 Fulmarus glacialis | reverse complement strand
TGCCGGCTGGGGTTAAACCATGACACAAGAACATAGATCTCTGCCGTTAATTTTTCTAAGCTTTGCTTGAAACAACCAAATATAGCAATGTAAATTTGCTTAGGTGCTGTACTCAGTAGTGAAATTTCAAGTGTGGCCAACAGTGATTTTGGATATGACTTGTTTTTCTGTATCATATTCTTGCTGCTTCAAAAGCAGCAGCAACTGGAAAGCAAGCTGTGTTGTTTTGGTGTGCCTGAAATAGTTCATTCTCTTGCCTAGCATGCAAGAAAATTAAATCAAACTCAGGAAATAATTTAAGTTAATATCATAATATATTTTAAAATATCCCTCAAACATTTGAACATTCACTGAGAGCAGTATTGCTCTACTGCCTGTAAGACCGCAGCAGACTTTTCTTTCCATTAAAACCCTTGACAAGATTTCCTCTGATTTCAACGGGAAGAGCAAGAGCAGGGAAGCCCTTTGGCACACTCTTTTTGGTTGTCTGAAGCATTAAATGCCTGGAACCAAAATAGCTCGGTGTTTAAGGGTGCAGCCACACAGGTTTCACCACGATACTGCGTGTGTTTCTAGCTAGAGCCGAATTCAGCCTCCCTGCGGGCCAGCGCTCCGCTGCGGCCTGCACGCCGCTGTGGGCAAGGAGAACTGACCCTGCTCAGCTCTGCACCGGCGGGCTTTGCTTCCCAAAGTGCCCCTGCGAAGCTCTGCAGTGAAACCAGAGGCGTGGTCAGCCTGCAGTTGGTTTGTTTTCTATTATAAATGCAATGCAATTTCTATTTTATTATTGTTTTCCATATAAATGCAAGTATCCTCCATGGTAAAGAACACAAACTTTTTTTTTCCTTGAATTCGCATAAAAGTATTACTGCATTTTAATAAAATCATGATGAATACCGGTGTTCTTAGACCTCATAGTTCCCAAGCACATGTTTATGTGTTCAACTGAGTCAAAAAATAAAATAAAAATCCGAGCCAAATGTGCCCCCAGCCCTAAACCCCAGAACACCAAGCTCCAGAGAAGGCAATTTAAAATGATAACAGCTCTCCACCTAGACAGACACATTTTCTGATTCAGACCAACAAAAGGTTCTTTTCTGCTTTGTTTAGATGCTATAATTGTAGAAGTCGCTGGCAAATTAAGTATAAAAGTGCAGAAGTGTGGGGAAAAGTCTTTATATTGGAGAAATACTATGATAAGTGATCTACCTGAAGTGTGGTCTGGGTTTTTTTTATTAGAGTATTTACCATTAACTTTATCCCAAGTGGCCAATTACTGTCCTTTTTATGCCCTTTTATTGTGAGATTCAGAGAACACTCTGCAAACAAACCCCTTCTGATATTCCTCAGCAATTATTTCTGTGATTGTATGCCTTTCTTTTCTCCCGTGTTTGCGATGCCTGCAGAGCCTCAGGAGGCAGAGCTGTTGCTCCCCGGGGCATCCCCAGCCCTGGCCAGCTCATGCTGTTGCACGCCCTCGACACTAGCACCGGTGTTACAGCAACCTGCTCTGGAGGTAGCGGAGGAGCTGCCGGTCTCCTGGGGAGCGGCTCTGCTCAGCATTGACCTTCCTCTGAAGCAGGCAGAAGCCCATCGTTTCCACTAGGTAAGCCCGGCCTGAATCTGGTCCAGCTGGAGTGCGCTAAGCCCGGACCAGGGCTCCTGTGCCTCCCTACCTCCAGCTGAGAGAGCCTTCCCGGATTGGGGCTGTAAGAGTTCTTTTCAGCACTTCTCTTTCCCCTGATGTTGTCACCTAGAGGTAGGACAGTCCTAGCTGGAGGTTCAAGCTTGAGATGTGACACATCCTCCCGCCCTAGCCCAGTTGCCATCAACCCAATCGTGGGTGTTACTGGAGTAGTAAGGGCTAAACAAAAGTTTTTTATATTAGTGGCAATGCACCATGGAGAAAGGCAAATCTGTAAGACTTTTAAAAGCTTGTCTCATACATAGTATATTCAAAAACCCCACAACTTTTACTTAGTGCTAGCTTGACCTTTCTGCTTGGCTAAACTGCTGGTTTAATCTATATGTAAGTTATTTCGGTGTGCATCTGGATGAGCAGTGTTCTGAAACAGTACAAGTGCCTTCATCTGAGAAAAGTCCACAGTGTCCTCAAGCAGGTGTTGGACCGCGGAGAGAGCCGGGATGTTGAATGTTAGAGGGAAGGAAATAAAAAGCTAAGTGTGGTATCAGCAAAGATATTCATCTTCAAGGCACCATGTATTTGTACTCGGTAAATAGATATTGTTAGTAGTCATTGCATTACAAAACCCTTGCAGCAGCTTCATTATTGCTTTTTATTTTGCTGATTGCACATTAACTGTCTCTGTTCAACCACCTGGATGCCTGGGTGCTCACTCATTCTGCCTGCGAGAATGGGTGTGTGGGTTAAAGAGGGAAGGGTGCCAAGATCCTTGGAGTAGGTTCTTGACCATGATAGACGTGTTCAATAAAGTGGCTGAGCCTGTTGAAACGACCTCTTTTTCCTGGTCCATCTGATAATGAAGTTAAAACCACATTGCACCTACATTCAGGAAATCATTTTACGGGAATGTGTTGATGTTTCACTCTTCCACAGAAAGCGAGTAGGAGTCTCATGCTCGGGATGCTCTCACAGCTGATGCAGCTCGCTGCCGTTTTCATCATTTATGATGATGATCGCTATTATCAGAGGGATATCTCATCTTTAGCAGTTCAGCCTGTACAATCCCCAAAGAAATGAGCCTCACAGGGCTGTGAGATATGTGTGTTAGAGAACATTTATATGAAATTTGTGTTCTTGTAGAAAGCTAAACTGCAAAATACAGGAGAGCAGCGGCAGAACACCTTACTTCAAGTGATGTAGCTTAAATATGAATGGCTTAAATAAGCATGTTCAAGAGCTGGTTTGGCAAATCCACTCTGATCTCATTCTATTCTATATTCATATATGGTTTTTTTTTCAGTTCCAAATTTTGACATTGGTGGCAATGTGTTGTGCATAAATACTATGTAAAGACAAATGCATATATATGAATAGAAATATAAAATGCTGCAGCTGTTTTTTAGTCTGCTTTAGCTTTTGATACACAGTGTTTATCAACTGCTATACTTACCTTTTTATTTATATTATCTTAGCAAAAAAGATTTTTTTGTTAACCAGGACTCCAACACAGATAAAAAAAGACAGTGCCCATCCTAAAAAAAAAAACCAACCAAAAACCCCCAACAAAACCCACAAAAAATCCCAACCTTGCCTATCACCATAGTTACCTGACAAAAAAAATCATCATGTGCTCAGTAAGACTCAGTTACTGATGAGGAGGTGACAATATATTAAGACATACCTTGTGGTTTTAATAGGCACTTATGAACTATTCATGTTCAAAACAAAAAATATGAAGAATGATAAAATATATACATGAAAACATTTTCTGTTATGAAGTATTCGGCTTTTAAGAAGTATGCCTGTAATTTCATGTGCTCGTGGATTGCAGGTCTATTATTTACAACAGCAAATGGAATTTAAAAAACGTGCCAGAAGAAAACGTGTCCTTTGCAGTCTATTGTTTTAAAATGATCAATTACTAAACCATAAATTTCAAATTTGTTAGCTTATTTTATTGCTGCCTTTAAAAGCTCTTGAAGATGGACCAGGAAAAGTAACCCACATGCTTGCATCTGCACCCTCCAGGGTGACTTTGCTCAAGTGCAGGGAGGTCCCCCAAGGCTGTAAACCCCTGTAAGTTGTCCGGTTCATTAGCTCAGTTGATCTTCATCATATTTCTGTGTAGACTGAGAAAGTAAGCAACAGCTATAACAGTTATATCATCAAGTCTTTAGCATGTTCTTACATTTTGAGGTGCAGGAGCCAGCACTGCTCGTCCTGGGGCAGGAACCGCCGTTCCCCAGGGCAGGGAAAGCACCCGGGGGAAACGGTGTGTAGGGGCTCACGGTGTTCGCTGTGATTGATGTCTGTGTGTGCTCAGGCTTCCTATTCCTGTGCTCGTGCGTGGTGAGACAGCACTGCCCATGTTGACCCTTCTTTGGGGTTTCTCCCGTGGTAAGTCCACCACCCCGTTTCAGCGTGCCCTCTGCATCTGTCCAGCTAATAACAAGTTTTCAGGTCAAATCAAGTAGGGAAGTTTTCATTCAAGAGAAAAGGAAACAAATGTCTCTTTAGCATGGGGAGCCCAGTGGACAGGTCTAAAAGCTTTTCAGGTTTTTTTTTTTTTGTCTGTTACCAGCATATTCTTTAAAGCAGCTGAAGCTCCTGACCTTCTTTCTGACTGCAGGGCTAGTGAGTAGTCTGCCTTCATCCCAAAGGGACGTAGAGTGTTGCCTGGATAACCAGGTATGTAGATACATATGCACAGCTGATCTGGTCAGAGATTGTCCGACTCTGATCACGTACCTCCTACATGACCCACTGGTTTACTTCAATTAACTGTCCAAACACGACTTTAGGAACTTTTAGCACAAGAAAATTATTAATGCATCTTCCCATCAGATCACAGCAGCTGCAAGCACCACCTTGTCTGCTCAGAGCCTATTGCGTCTTTAGGTTTTCATCTTGTGACTGAGGGAAACCTCTGATCTTGTCTCTGTTATAAATAAATTCAAAGTGACTTTACATAACAATGCTAAAAACCTGGCTGTACTTTTTTTATGTGGGGTGGTGATGGGGAGAGGCAATAATTAGGGGAGAAATTGGAATGTAGAGACCCTGGAGGCTGCACCAGCGAGGAGGAGCTTCTGAAGGGGATGCTCTCTGCCTCTCTCCAGGAGAGCAGACCTGGGGTGGTCTCTGCCGGCACCACCGCTGCTCCTGGCCCTGCTGGCCACGGAGCACCCTGCACCCCCGTGGTCCTGCTTTCAACCTCCTGGGGCAGGGACAGGGTGCTGGTGCCCCGGAGATGCGGCGGTGCTGGTGGCCAGCAGCCCACCCCGCCTGGCACCCGGCGTGCCAGCTCTGAGCGTTTCTCAAGGTCCTTGCTGCGAGGTCCTGTCCCCTTTGTCCGGACCCACCACTGGAAAATTTGGGCTTTTGTAATGTACAGGCAGCTATAACATCGTAACGCCCCTCTCGTACAGACATTTCCCATGAATCGGTTTGAAGTTCAGCTTCAGCTTTGAAGTGTAGCCGTACAACAAAGCCGTGTTCTTATTTGTATATCACAAGCTTGCCGCAAACTTGGGGCGTTATCTCGGCTTCACAAAAACGTAAACAGCAGCAAGTCAACAAATCTAACAAAACTGAATTCTCCTGAGCTGAACCTGCAATCTCGGTGCTGGAGCAGATTGTTTTCTGAAATGTCTAACACGTGAGGAAAGGATTTTAAAGATGAGCAAAACCAGAAGTTCACTTTAAGATAAATCATTCTGGGAGGGGTGTAACTTGTAACCCCCTGCGAGGATGTTTTCTGGGACCGCAGGCCAACGGAGAGGATGTTCCACGAGAAGGGAAGACCGCAAAGCAAAATATCCCCAGAGGTTCCTGGGCGAGTACCTGAAATTACCGCGGTTCCCAGATCCCTGGCTGAGAAATCCTGTGTAACCTAATTGTAAAGGAAGATGATTCTGCTTGTCCTCTTCTTCCTTACAGAAATAAATACAGAACTGGTCCTGCTGGAGAGCTTGTGCAGACAAAAAAAGAAACCATTCTCGATGTAAGTGTTTTCAGAATGATCCCTCCAAAGCGCAGTGAATCGCTGTGGAGCCGCGGCAGCCTCGTCCCTGGGATGCTCCCGAGGACGCGTACAAGGAACTAGTCTTCTAAAGATCAGATTCTATTTCCCGGCAAAAGATGTCCCATCCGCCACATCAAATTTTGCTAACGGTGCTCTTATGACTGTGAGCATCACTCTACCTGCCCAGAATCCTGTCGTGAACTACTTCTGCTTGATCTCCGGCATGAGAGGATTTGCTGGCTCTTTGGTCTCCATCGGCAGCCACGCGGCCAGCTCCCTGGGCGCCGAGACATCGCGCTCGCACCGCTGTTCGGGGGCCTGGGATTGTACCTGCTGCGCCGGTATAAAAGCACTTGTAGTTCTTCCCGCATGCACATCTCAAATCTGGGAGAAAGGGTAAATGCCCACTGCTTATACGGTTTTGATTCCAGGCACTTGATGTCTGCCTTTAACCTCACAGTTTTTCTTCTTGGATCTTGCCCTAAAGAAGAAATCCCAGCTCTAACATACCCACTGCTGGGGAGGGGGAAGTGTTTTGGCCATTTTCTTTTTTTTTTTAAATTAGTGTCTCTGCGCCCTGGAAAAAGTAATGCTTTTCTGAAGCGCTCCTTACCCAGTCATGGGACTTGACATCTTACAGCGGAAGACACGAATGCAAATAATCAGCCAGAGGAGCTGCATGTGACCGGGGATGGGACGTGAACCCGCGCCTGCATCGCCTCCTTCGCCCTCCCTGTGCGCAGCCCCCCGCCCGTCGGGAGCTGCCCCTGCAGACCGTGGCTGTCTGTAGGCCAGAAACAAGCGCACAGGAGGGCAGGGAGGGGATTCCTCAGCTGTGCTCGAGTCGCCCAGGATGCCCTCCACGCTGCGGGACCAGCCCAGCCCCGCCAGCACCCCCAGGGGCTCCCACAGCTTGGGGCATAACGCGGCAGAAATACTGCAGAATCAGCTAGGAGTGGACGGGTCCGTTTCGATGCTGCGTGCGGGTCGCCTTTGCCCTGCAGGGAGAGGCTCAGAGGGAAACGCTGTTTGGGGACGAGCATCCCGTCAACACACCGGGCTCAATTTCACGTGCTGTTGAAGTAGTAACTTGGAAGCATGGAGCTGGGTTCAGGCAGGACCTGGGCAAGGAGCACCATGGCTGGGACCGGGCAGCGGGCAGCCGCTCGCAGGGAAGGGTCGGGAGGGTGCAGCGAGCCGCGGGAAGCAGCATGGGGTCAGGGCTCCCATGGGAGCATCTCACCGGTCCCCACGCTGCCCACCAGCCTCGGCTCCCACTGAGGTGGGGACGTGCTTCCCACAGAGCCCGCCTGTGCACGAGTCACAGCTTTCAAATGTAAACCTCTTCGCATTCATGCCTGAGAACATATTATCCCTTAGCTCGCTGCAAAAGGTAATTATCAATGGAGGCCATTTTTAGTTATTGGAATTCAAAAATAAAAGCCATCTGAAATGTCTAAATATTGACTCTAATTTCTGCCTGTGACATTAGGAAGCCTCCTCTCCCACCTCTAAGCAGAGGACTGTGATTTAAGAC
>NW_009222976.1:7659-13255 GCF_000690835.1 Fulmarus glacialis | reverse complement strand
TCCTGCTAGAGCCCTTGTAACTGAGAAATACTTAAAAGGGTCTAAAAATCAGACTGAAGCTGTTCCATTATTCTCCTTCTCATTTGGTGCTGAAAATCTGGCAAGCCATTAAAGGTAACAGGATGTTGCAGCAAAGCCAGTATCTATTGCTAATTGAATCTATTGAAAAAGAGAGCATACATTAAATAGTTTTAACTTTATTCTAGAAAAAAAAAAAATCTTTTTTTTTGGTAGTGTGAAAAAAAAATTCATGGCTCAAATGTAGCCTTTAACCTTTTCCCCTGTTTTACTTAATCAACACTGCAATAGCTGTTGGTGGCATAAATGCCCCATACAATGAGAGAGGAGTATGCAAATCTCCTACTGATCAATACTTTTACTGGAACAAAAATCTTTAAAGCTTACAATAAATTTAAAAAGTTAAATCCAATCCCTTTAATTTGATAAAGAGACCTTTCCCCCCCTTTGTGCAGGTACCCGTTCCTTGTGTTCCAGTAAAGATTAATCAGCTCTAGGCACCTCCACGCAGGGTAACGCTTCCCATAAAAGCAGCACCAGTAGCGGGATGAGGTGTTTTTCAAAAACACACCATCTCATATAACCTCTCAAACAAAAGTACTAAGCTCTCTGTCCTCTTCCCGTCTTCCAGGACAGTAGGAGCATCTTTCCTGGTGCTATCCAAACATCAGTGGCATCTTTCAAATACATTTGTCGTGGGTGAAAAGTCTAGAAGCTAAGTGATGGGAAACCTCTGTTCATGATTTATTCATTATTTAAAACCAATGCCCTGAGGACTGTTTATAGGTTTCATTAAACATTTGTGCCTCATCTAGATGTGAACGGTTGCACAGTGTATTCATTGAAGGAATGGGAATGGAGCGGAGAGGCACACGGATAGTTTTGCAGATGAGTTTCTCTGACTGCTGTGTGCTGCTGTGTCCAATGTTTTCCCCAAACTTCCTTATATCATCTACACGGGTGATTCTGGATCACTTCCACCAGCTCCACCTTCCCCCTTTTTACTCTCAATGCTCTTTGCACTCTCCAAAAGGATACACAATTTCATGCTTAACAACTCCTGCCGTTAGAAGTGATTTTTGATAGGATGTACATATTTATGAGATACTCTCAGGGCACTGCCTGAGAAATCTTTTTGCCTTTTTTTTTTTTTCCCATCTGTGAACTCTTGTCCACCCTCACTTAGGCTGGAGTTTGGCCATCCCCTGCTAGGAACCATGAACACAGCGTGGCGATCGCAGCGCGCTAGCTGGAAGCTTGCTGCTAGACCCTGGGTTAGCAAGCACGGCAGCTCACCTCCTTCCAACGGGACACAGGGTGAAAGTCCTGATGCATCCCATCTTCAGCAATGACCTGCCCTGCAGCGCATCATGTGGACTTTGAGCAGCACGGACCCTGTCCTCAGTGCACGCATTTTGTTCTGCAAGCAATTGTAATAGATTACAACGACCGAGCTGCAGAAGTTCCTTTCTAAAAGGAAGAACTTGAGACTAAATTAGTAGCTTGCTTGACCTTAAACAAGGTCTGGCTTGGCCCAGCCGTTGCTGGCCCACAGGTTCACCCTGACTGCACCATGCTGTGGAAGCTGGCTTTCTTCTGGGATCATAAAAGTTCATGACTGCAAGTGACTGCAAAACCCTGTCCTCCTGCCCACTTATCTAGCAGATTCACTCTGCTGACAAACTTCCAAAATGTGTATTTCCATGGTGCACATGATCATTAGTTTTTTCCTCCTAATATCTATCTGAGGATTGCATCTAAATTGGAGCTTGAGCTCTTCTCCACAGGTCTCAATGGGTTTGAGCAGATTATCCCACCTTTGTTACGGAAACCTTGTATGTATTTCAAGACTACTGTGCCCCATCTCTTCTTTTGGTTAAACAGCCCTGTTCAATCTTAATAGACAATCTTCTTCTCCTAGATCTCACCATTCGACGTTCAGTGCCCAGAAATGGTTGGACTGCTCCAAAAGCCTATGGTAAGCGGGTGCTCTGCTGTCTTTCAGGCTATGCTGTTTTGTTTGCTCTCTAAGTGTTTCATGTAATAATTTGTTCCTAGTGAAATGTATTTCCAGCCATTTCTGAAATTTGAATGGGTCACCTGGCCTCTGTTAATATCTCCTAGCATACTTGCTTTGCAATTCCCACAATCTACTAGCCCATAGTTTGCAGATTTTAAACAAAAACATTAATGAAAGCGATGTAGGATGCACGGCTGCAAAGCTCTGCCCCGTCTGTTCTGTTTGGATAATGATCGTTATTCTCCAAGACAGGTTTCCAAGGTCTTTCCCATCTCTGATGCAATGGCTTCATCTGGGCGGTGTTTGCCTTGCTCAGTTAGGAGAACACCTTGCTCAAGGCACAGCTACTCCTCACTGCAAGGTCCACCACTGTGCCCTGGAAAAATATTAGAGTGAGTTGACGTGAGATGCTCTTGACAAATCGATGTTGACTTTTTATTTTCCCTTTGTTTCCTTGTGAGGACTTACAGTTGGTTCAGTTGTTATTTCAGTATTTTTCTGGAAACTGGAGTTAAGTTTCTGCAGGTTATGGCTCTTCTGTTGACCTTTTGTGTCTGTGCAAGGCTTCTTTCCCATGGAAAGTACAAGAGGGGAATTAAATCTCAGCACGAATCAGGATGTCTTAACATCTTACTTACTGTTCTTCCTGACTGATAGTCACATAGAGTAGGAAGGAAAATTTTCAGTAACTTTAAACTTCCCAGTAATTCTTAGACTCAAGATTTGATGAGGTCAAATGGGTTCTCTTATAAAACACTGGATTAAGAATTAAGCAAGTCAGAATTATTTACTTCAGGTAAGTGGAGATGTGAAAGAAATGTAAGAATGGGCTTGCCAAAGTTTGGCTTGTGAACTGAATTCAGCAGAAACACATTTCTGCAAAACAAGCAACACAGAAAGGAGTTGAGAAATCTGCTGGCCTGCTAAATTAGTTACGTGCTACAGCAACACCCCGGTTAGAGCAGGCGTTGGGGCTGGTGGTGCCATCCATGCTAGGGGAGAGCCCCAAGGGCACAGCCCGTCCCCGGGGAGCCCCGCTCCCATCAGACCAGCTCAGCAGTGCCTGGCATCGCCCCTCCTGGTCTGCTACCCGTGGTCTGCCAAAAAACACATCCATGTCTGTCACGATGTTTGACAGAGCTTTGTCCACGGAGCTAGCCTCAGAAGCCAAGTGAGATGCTGTTCCCAGATCTGCTGAAGGCAGAGGGCGGCAGGAATCTGCCGGACCCTAAGGCTCTGTGGGGTGAAGCGTGGTGGGTCTGAGAGGCACGCAAGTGGCTTGTCCGTACAGCCCTAAACCCGTACGCAGTTGCTCGGGTGGTCTCAGTGCCCCTGAAACTGCTGTAGGAACTTGTTTCTCTGAGACCTGCTGGATGGGGGGCTTGCTCTGGAGAGCTTCTCAGGATCAGCTCCTCTCCTCCAAAGGTCCCACAGACGCCTTTCTCCTCCTCAGCTCCCGCCTGCCACTTGCAGCAGCTTTGCAAATGAGGGAATTACGCAGCCATGTGCAAATGCTCATAAAAGCATCACACATAAGAAAATTCATGTCATTAATCAATCGCATAAACATTCATGTCAGAAAATGCAGTGAAATATATGCAAAACCCATTGCTGCCGATTGCCTTCTACGCAATTAGAAGTGCAGAAAAATGTGTAATAAGTATCAAATCTGTTTCCAAACAATTAAGGAGAGAATGAAACTTCAGTGTACTCTCAACAGGTTTATAAAAAATGTTGCAGTGTTATGAATGTTAAAAACTATGCACGCATCAATTTGCATGCATCCATATATGCGATTATGTACATTAGTATGGGCAATAAATGGACTGTGATCTTCTGTATAGCACGAGCAAATAACTGATGCCTGATCCTACAGCTTCTCTTAATGTTTATTTCTCTTTGTCCCTCATTTGTGCATGAAGGCAGTTTGCTGCTCCCTCTTGAAACTCAATTAGATGTGCTGGGAACAAGGTTAACTGGGTGTATTTGTGTGTCTGCATCCTTGCATTCCTGAGCCATTGAATCCCAACATTTTCTGGATGTTTTGTAAGTAAGAAGAAAACACCATTGTGTAATGCATGAGATAACTAGATCTAAGTGTTCTTACCTGTTCTGTAATTCTTTCCTCTCTAACAATGGCAACACATTTAAGAGTCCTGAAGAGACTTAACTAAAATTTCATTTTTCGGCATGATAGGTACTTAAATAACTTTTTTTTTTTTTTTTTTACAAAAAGCTATATGGAAGAATTATAGTAGAATTGCAATCAACAGTGCTGTAGAAAATATATATTGGCTTTTGAGTACAGGGTTCATTAGCTGGACCCAAGAAAGAGGTTATATCCTTGGTATGAAGAACCTACATAGAGAAGACGCAGAATCCCATCTCTCTCTGATTCAGAATTTCTTTCAAGAATTTAGTGATGGGTTTCCTCACATGTATGGACACATTTTACAACTCAGGCTGGATACACTAGAGCTATAGCATCATCCTCACGCTGTGGGCAGTAAGGGGTGATCAGGACGCTGGGCACATTAATTCCAGGACACTTCTGGTGCATGTTTCTTTCAGACCAGCATTTGCTGCCCTGTACTTTGGCAACAGTCATAGTGATGATGTTCTGGGTACAGCGAGTAAGGTAAGCGTTGCCAGGAAAATGTAACGTCCTAGTTGGAAAACCATAGGCAAACATTTAGGTATATATGAAGGTTTCATTCAACTCCTAATTATTTATTCAAAGAGTTTGGTTCCTTCTCCAGAGCAGAAAGCAGCTTGCTCTGGTTATTTATGGCTCTGGCTCTGCAGCTTGACCCTCGTGGCTGAACCTTCTCTGTGGCTTTGCTCAATGGGAGACCTTGCTGCATGGGCTCAGGAGCCCTTCTAGCATAAACACGTCTGCCTGAGAACTGAAAATACATCTTCAGTGAGTACTTGGGTGTGTGACTGGGAAATCTGCTTGCTGTTAATATTTTCACAGCAAGAGCTGACCTGTAGATCATAAGAAGAAGAAACAAAAGGGATGCAAATATGGCCTTACTTATTTACAAATGTGATTAATTATCTGCAAGCAAATTTTGTTGTCGCAGATCTTATTTCTGTTTCTCCCCAGACACACTGAGCCTTTTTGTGTTCACACTGGCAAACACATAAACCCTTCAGTCAGATGACATGTGTCACTTAAACCTACCCCAGATCTGTATTTGATGTATGTCAACACATTTAAAGTTGTTAAATTTAAAAGGAGTTTCTCTGCCTGCTCCTCAGTTGCCAAGGGAATGCAGAGAATGTAATCTGGCTTTTAAAGCCAAACCCAAACATCACCGGGTTATCCATCTGATGGAACAAACGTATCCGAGTATTTATTTGATGCCTGTTAGCAGACCCGTATTGATGTTTTAGCAAAAGCTGTGTGACTGTGGACGGGGGTTTAGGGAGCTGCGGAGGTAAAACCACAGCGCTGGCCGTCGGGCGGTGAATTGGACGTGCCTGTGCCTCTCGGGTACCTCCTGCCATACCTCCTTCGGCCTCAGCACCCCTGAGTGATTCCCGACATTATCC
>NW_009222976.1:6870-7635 GCF_000690835.1 Fulmarus glacialis | reverse complement strand
CGGGTCCCATCAGGCACCTTCCCCCCGCGGGTGCCTGCTGCAGGGACGTCCGTGCCTTGGTCTGGGTCCCCGTGCTCGCCGCTGAGCTGGGCACGGCCGCGGGGCTCTGCCTTCCCTGCAGGGTCCGGGGCTGCTCCTGCCCCCAGGGGAGATGAGGACCAACGTCAGCAGGCACGGTGGTGTCCCTGCCTGGGAGGGGGGGAAGAGACATACAAACAGTCGGGAATGAGTTTTACAGGTGGTGCCCTCTCTCTTGGCAAAGTCTGCGCAACAGCTAATGAAATCTGTGCTTTTGCCGTTATCTTTCAGTTTATAACACTGCATTTAGAGCAGATTAAACCAAAGCGTTTGCAATCTGTCACTAATATTGGAAGGGGGAGGGACGACTGGAAGAAGGGTAAGGCTGAAAACCTTGCTCCAAGCAGCTCCTACGGGACTTTCGGGCGAAGGCAGCCAGACTGACCGATACCCACTGCTGCTGCCCACAGGGACCAAGGGCTGGAGGATTGGTCCTCTCCTGAACTCCGTCCTCCCAGTGTTTTCTGGCAAACACTGAGCTGTAGCTTAGTCACTGCTTTATTTTTGGTTCGGGGAAGAAAAGCAAGAGCATCTTGCATGTAACAAACACCCTAACCAAAAGCTATCTTCTGGAAAGTAAACTATTAGGTTAGTGTTGTGGTTTAACCTAGCAGGCAGCCAAACACCACCCAGCCGCTTGCTCACTCCCCCCACAGTGGGATGCGGGAGAGAATAAAAAAAAAAAAA
>NW_009222976.1:1081-6631 GCF_000690835.1 Fulmarus glacialis | reverse complement strand
TCGGTCAGCTGGCCTGGCTGTGCTCCCTCCCAAGTTCTCATGCACCTGGCAGAGCATGGGAAGCTGAAAAGTCCTTGACCAGTGTAAGCACTACTTAGCAACAACTAAAACATCAACACTGTTCTCATCCTAAATCCAGCACTATACCAGCTACTAGGAAGAAAATTAACTCTATCCCTGTCAAAACCAGGACAGTTAGATTAAATTAATAGTGAAATTAAAATGTTGACCAAATCAGTACCTTGTCTGCTCTTGGTGACACACTACAAAACTGCATAGCCCTCACTGTCAGGTATAACGCTTTGGCAGCACAGAAATTTGCATTCATTACTGCCACCGTGGTTAATCACGAACTTTTGAATGAAAACACCACTTCAGCTGCCTTTTTGCCATCCACAGCCTAAATACATATGGTATAGTATAAAGAGGTAGTTGGGCTGCAGCAAACCATAAAAGCCTTTGGTAGAGGCAATGGGACTTGAGCGGATCAGCTCCGTTTCTCGTTTCCACCATCTTGCTGCACCCACACAGACCCACTGTGTTGGCCACTGAACTTCACAGAGGGGAGGGCTGAACACTCTTAAAATATATATACAGTTTCTTAGCTGTGAGTAAATAATTATAACGAGGGACAGGTGTTCGTAGAATAAGAAATAGATTAAAACAAAATCAGGAAAAAAAAAGGTTTTATACAAGATGCAAACTGGCTTTGCCAGCCAAGATAGTTGCTCTTTGCAGCGGGGCTGTTTACAGCAGCTTTAGCCTCTCCTGAGCAGCTGCGGAGCTGTAATAGCTTTGTGCTTTAAGCCTTGAGGAGGATCTTTCATCTGAAGTTTCTATATTCCAGCATTAATATTAATGCATGGGGAAATGATAATTTTTCTTCAAGTTTATTTTATTTGCTGTATTTCTTCAAATACATTTTATTAGCTCTATTTTCAAGCATTTAATCTTAAAGCCTGAAAATCTGTCAGAGTCCTGCCTCCTTCTCCTAACTCATCAGCCCGACAGCGGGGAAAGACAGAGCCAGAAACGCGGCCGGGGCGGCAGGGAGGGACCAGCAGAAACTTCTTCTTTGGGTCCTCCACTGGTGCAGGAGGAAATACTGACTCATTATTTATATGTGTGTGATTTCTGGCCTCCTATTCCATATTTTACCATTGCTCACACATGTTTTTGCTTTTATTTCAATGTATATTTTTAAGAGAGAACCATGAAAACTAAATGAAGAAGAAAAAGACATCAGTGCCATGTTATGGCTGAGATTTTACACGCATAAAAGCCCTTAAACTCATTGGTTTCACTTTACAGGGGCTTGTGACAAGATTTGCTCTGGCTTTTGATGCACCTCAGCCTGCACGCTCCGAGGTTGCTGTGAGATTCAGGGCTGAACTCATTCACTATCTCAAGGCCAAATTTAATCAGGATCAGTTAGTTTAGACACCTCTGCCATCAGCTGTCTCTCAGACTGCCCTTGTCACATGTTTTCTTCACAAATCACATTGGTTTCTTTCAACAATAACAACACCTAATTTTTCTAGAGATTTTATGGACCTTAATGAATAATTCAAAGAATTCTGAATTTATAGCAAAAGATAAAGGATATTTGCATGATACTGTTGCTAAAATTTCAGCCTGCTCTGAGCACAGTTTAGTCAGAGAGAACGCCTGTACTAAGTAGGCAAATACTTCTCTGCGGATCAGCTGATACCTAGAAAATCAAGCCAAAATAGCCATGGGAATTTCTGGTTATGAGTATGCAATATAACCCCTAATGTTGTATTTATAGTATAGGGCATTAGTTGGTAGGTTGTGCACTGCTGGGCACATAAATCCCGTATGATTTTCCCCTCTGTTCCCCCCTTCTCTGCAAGGGGAACCATCGAGCTGGAGCAAACGTCTGCCGTGGGAGGTGACGAGTCAGCATCGCAACCTCTCTTTTTGCTCCTCCATTTTGCCAGGTTAATCCTTTGATAAGTCGCTTTGCAATGACTGGTAAGTAAGGTGTAACTCAAACCACGTAAGCCCCCACGGAGAGCATCGTGGCGGGGCGTGGGGCGTGGGATTGCAATCCCATGGCAATCGGGTTACGCTGCAGTCTCCAGCCAGAGTCTGGCAGAGCGAGATGGATGGGACTCGCATCTGGAAAGTTTCCAACTCGTTACCTGGTCTCTGGTCTGGCTGCCAGAAAAGGGGATGCTGAAGAAAAACTGCTGAAAAAGAATAAAAAGGATTTTAAGTTGAAGATGTCAAAGAGGACAGAAGAGATTCGCAGGCAGCAACTGGGCGTTTTCCAGCCGGGATATGGCAGCCGGAGTGTAGCTTTTAATGAGAAATTCATATCGTTTTCCAGAGAAAATTGTTTTTCTTTCTTTTGAGTTTTTCATTGCTTTCTGAGATATTGTCTACAGATATACTTAGTCACCTTTCTAGCAAAACGTACTGACAACGAGGTGCATCGTGGTGCTGTTCCATCCTATCTGCTGCAGGCAAAAGCAAAGCTGCGGAGGGGGTAAACGCGGTGCACATGCCCAGACATGGCTGAGACACAACACAGCTGAACACAGAGAATTAAGGCTTCAAGACACATAAGAAGAGAAAGGTCCTCAGTACACAGACGACAATGCTATACTCCTGGAAAATAGCAAGAAAGCTTTTGCAATCACACTGAAAAAAAATGAGGCGTCTTTCTTACTGAAACTGGGAAAGTTTGGGGGAAAAGAGAAGAGAGCGGCAACAGAGTGCAAGACAGGAGGGTGCTTGGCACCGCGTGCCTTGCAGCCATGAGAAACAAGGAGGAAAGGGCTTCAAATGCCGCCCTTGTGTGCAACAGAAACAGCAATGGGGTAGGGACAGCAATGAGTGCGAACGGGTCCTTAGGGAATGAAGAGCGTGAGAGCTAGAGATGCTGAAGATGCTGGTTGGTGAAATTAAGAACAAGGGAAAGAAATTATCTACACATCTCAGCAACAATCAAAATCCTGTCTTGCCTACTCAGGGACAGTGATGCTTAGAAACACTTGCATTGACATGATCGGATAGCTTGTACATAGGAGAATTAAATTGACCTAGTTGAATACTCTGAGCCATTAATTATAATTTTTAACAAACCCCAGAACAATGGGTTGATTCCTAAGGAGGAGAAATTGCATTAGTATCTGTGCTTAAAAAGGGTAAATATAAAAGTTCTTGTAACCAATGACCAGTTGTCAGGCCCAGAAATAATAATGGAAAAACTCATGTGAGATGTCATCATTAACAAATTCTTCAGTTCTATAGTGCAATTAATGCCAAGCAAAGTGGTTTTATGAAGCATAAGTCTTAGAGAAAATTGCCATGGGAGATGATAACTTTGCTGACTGAAGGTAACTGTCACAAAACAGGTTTCCTAAAATAATTTGATTTACTGCCCCAGGCACTTTGAAAAATTGCCATATACCCAGTAATGCCTCAGAAATTAAATGGATTAAAAACAGTTAAATGATCTAAAAATGTAATCAAAACCAGGAAGCCATCATTCTTTGGCGTGTTTCTAGCAAGTTGCCATAGGGATCTCTCCTTAACACAATACTGCGTTGCAGAGGACATACATCAGCGAGCGCTAATAGTCTGGGTGGCAATAGCTCAGCCACGTGGATTAGCAGCGGTGGGGGGGCTCACGTGGACATCCCACTCGGTGGACCCCAATCCGGGGCGTAAGTGTGGAAAAGATGAGGAATGTTCTGGTAGGAAGGAAAAAATCTCCAGGAATACAGCAGGAGTAAGAATTTACAAGAAGGACATGAGGAAGACCCAGGAAACTACAGACCTGTTAGTCTAACCTCAGCACCTGGAAAAACTATGGAGAAGATCCTACTGGGTGCTACTGAAAGACATTTAAGGGACAATGCAATCATCAGGCACAGCCAACATGGGATCACAAAGGAAAAGTCCCGTCTAACGGATTTTATATCCTACGACAAGGTCACCTGCCTCATACATGAAGGGCAGGCTGTGGGTGTAGTTTTTCTGGTGTGAACGCCCATTGCTGAGTAGCCGAGAGGGTGAACAAGACCTGTGGAAATACAGGCAGGATGGTGTCAGGCAGGAACGGTGAGGCAGCGCTGCCCGCCCCCGAGGCGAGAGGGAACGCTGCCGGACTCCTCCGCGGGGCATGTTGTTGCCAAACTGTTTGGAGAGAGGTGCCAGATGAGGTGGGACCTGTAACGTCCTCCCATTACAAAACCCCGAGGGAGGTCTTCCAGGGACGTATGATGGGCGGCGGGGCAGAGACTGGGCACGTGGAGCCTCAGGGCATGGGCACAGTTGGTTACAATGGCTGAAAACAAAAGCAGCAAACTCATACCGGGAACAAGAATATTCTGATTACCAAAAGCAATTAGCAGCCAGAAGAGCTAATCTGGGGACCCGGGGATGGCACACCATAAAGATCCTCCAAAAGAAAACCGGGGGATTATTTGGAAGCAGTGCTGAAGCTGGAACAAGCAGTCATGTGTTATGAAGAAATTAGTAGATGAAGTGCAGGAGATCACATTAGATTATCCTAATGGTCCCTTCTGGGTATGAATTTAATGAAAGAATATGTGTTTTTTATTCCTTTATTAAAAATTACAAATTCATCTAATTTGATTACTTTTTCACCGTCTTTTGCAGCTAGCACAGCATCTCGTTTGCAGATTTAGCCACAAGCCAGCTCTTTGCTAGAGGACACCAGCAGAGTTTGGTTAACTTCAGCTCTAGACAGAGGTCCTTGTTTTGCTCCTCCCAGGCTACAGCCGAGTGAAGAGCTGCATTTCTTCTCCCTCAAACTTCTGAGGTTTCAAAAGAAAAGGAAAATTCCCCTGTGTGAGGGGGGTGAAGGCGGCGGAGGCAGAGGCAGCTGGCCCGGCGCAGGGGCGACCGCTGTGCTGCTCTCCATGGCGGGGGCACTGGGACAGGGCCCATCTCGTACCCCGTGTGCTGTACATTAATACATCGCTTACCACCCCAAGCCCTGACCAAAACCGGCACCTAGGGGCTACCACAATGGTTGTTTTTTACACTAAACTGGGATCTGGCCCCACAGATGAGTTCCCATTGCTGTCATGAAATTATCCTTTTATGTTTTGGCTGTCATACTGTTTTTGTTTTCACAGGTTGCTTCCTGTTGCAATAAAAAGTTATAATTTCGCTGATGATTAAAAGTGCTCAACCCCAAACCTATGGATTAATGATCATTACTAATGGAAATGGTAAACATTACCCTGAAGGTTAGATTTAATTTCATGGTTATATAGACAATGGTTAGACAATTCAATCTGGGGAAATATACTGAAATTAACAGTATGCTTTATGCAAGATTGAAGAGAAGAAGCTAAAAAGCAGTGAGCACTGGCCGTGTTTTGCGGATGTGTCCATAAATGCAGGCTGGCAAGGGCGGGCGGTCGCACGGCGGCTTGGGGATGCACCGGCCCCCATGGTGAGAGCCAAAGCTGGCTGTGCCCCATGGGGAGCGGTCTGGCCGCCCCGGCACCACGGCACAGCCGAGAGCAGAGGAGCCCTGCCCCGTGC
>NW_009222976.1:356-1002 GCF_000690835.1 Fulmarus glacialis | reverse complement strand
GCCCGCCGCGCCTTTGCGAGCCCAAGTCGGTCTTCACCACCCCCCCGAGCACCGACAGCCTGCACCGTCCTGGGAGCGTCACCTCGGTGAGTCTGTCTCGGTGGAAGTCCCTGCTAAGGAGTGCGAGCAGTGATGGATTGCCTCGACCTCGTCGCACACCGCCCGTCACCGCGTGATGAATGGCCTTTTGTCTGCTAATTAGGCAAAGGGGACAATACAGGGTATTAGTTTTCTCATGAGTATCAAATTAGGAAAGCTGTCAAACAAAATGACAGGTATAACAATTAGGTGGTGCATTTTGAGTTATTTACCTGGCAATAATGTTAATGGAGGCATCACAGATAAATTCTATGAGTCTTTCAAGAAGTCATCTACATCTCATCTGCTGGGTGTAGTCCGTTATGGGTCCTCAGCCTCCCCGCGGACAGCGGCGCGCCAGGGCCGGGGGAGGAGGAACCGCGCCCTGGTTCCGTGCGCCCAGCATCTCCCCGCTCCTACAAGGGACGGACCTGGCGTCCTCTCATGTGCGCTAGCGATGCTGTGCCCATTTCTCAGCAGGGTGAGAGAGGAGAGACCGGTCCCATCTACTGCGTTTGACGCGTGAGTTTGTCACAGACTGGTTGCACAAAAAGGATTGGAGAGAGCG
>NW_009222976.1:0-335 GCF_000690835.1 Fulmarus glacialis | reverse complement strand
CCCTCCCCCCCCCCCCGCCAGTCCTGGGCTCGACAGGCAATAAAGAGTCATCGTCAAAAATCATTATAGTCCCGTCTAGCTTCCCGACCAAAAACTTTTTCCCTCTTACACTATTCTGGGAAAACAATCTTTGGAAAAAAACCTCAGGCCTGCAAAGGCAGGACAGGGCTTATAACTTATAACCACTTCAGTGCAATGGAGTTGAATACACCATAACGTGCGCGGAAGCTCTAATAAAACAGTGAGCTTGCTGAGCTCACACCGGCACTTTTGGCTGGGGTGGCTGATGCTGCGGGGTGGGCGAGCTCGGCGTTCGGCTCCCCCCCTCAGCACCC
>NW_009222975.1:48359-49908 GCF_000690835.1 Fulmarus glacialis | reverse complement strand
AAAGCCGTGCCAGCCCGGTGGGCGGTAGGGCCCCCTAGCCCCGTCCCGACACCAAGCGCGGCCGCTGCTGTGAGCGTGTTCCGTACCACAGTCGGCGCTGTCCCGCGGGGTCTGCCGCCGCAGGCACCCGCCGTCCGCCGCGACACCTCTGCGACGGGTGTCCATCACAGGGAAATAACATTTGCACTGCAAGATTTGCAGGTTTTGCCTTCCAGTTGCAGGACCTTCCGTGGCCAAACTTTGTTTAAGCCGTTAAGGCAACTGCCCCGGGCTAAGTTTTTATTTAAGCTGCTAAGGCTAATTGGCTACATTGCTTCTTGCTAGCTAGTCCTCCGGCTTTGGGGTTGCTGCCACGGTATGTGAATTGCCTCACCCCCTTGTATATCCTCCTGGGATAATGCTTGCGTTTCGGGGGTGCTGGGTTTCGTATTAGTTTTTTTTTTCAAGATGAATTAAGAACTTTATCTTTTTGCAGTGGCGGAGAAACTTGGTTAAGATGTGATTGATGTTTGCCAGCAAATTAAAAATTTTTCAGTGCAATACTGGTAAGCTATGTTCTGCCTATGTTGTATCCCTTGATGCCTTCCTCCTACTGCACCCAGCAGGAGAAGGATATGTCCTTTTTTTTTTTTATGCCGACGTTCACACTAGCCTACTTGCTAAACGCTTTTTGGCAATAAAGAATATTGTGTGAAAAAGCATTGACTCTGTTCCCAATTTCCAGATCCTACTATGAACAATTTTCCCGATCCCAAGCTCTAGATAGTCGTTCCTGTTGAAACTCTGCTGTATTGAGCAAATGGAGAGGGCAGCCAGAATCAGCAGAGATAGCACAGCACCTGTACAAAACGGGATATTTAGTCAGATTTAGTGTTCTTATCAAAAATATCTGGATACTGGATTGCAAGCCCATTTTTAGCTGGACACATCCAGAATTAGACCAGGGAGTGTAAAGAGCAGCTGTTACAAAGGCCAGCTTGGTGGAAGGTTACAACCTGAGTAATCACAAGGAAGTGGTAATTAATACTTAAAAATCCCAGGTGCTGTGTATATGCAGCATATATATGCATATGTATATGCAATGTAGTATTCACAATCAATGAGTTGATTCAGAAAGAAGAAATATTTATAAAAGTAGTGTTGAAACAAACTTGAAAGTTTAAGTCGAGAGAATTCTGATCTGCAATGATAATTCTGGAGTAAAAATACCCACCACTACCACCAACCAACATTGTTTTGCTAGGTAAATTTCTTATGAAATACCTACAGTAGCTCTGACTGCAGCGATAAGGTATCTAACACAAAATAAAATAGGGAAAGCTTTTATCACTCTTGACTGTTTGCATTTGAATCGCACCACCCACTTAGTCATCTCATAGACCCTTGTGAGCATGAGGTTGGTCCTGGAACATTGCTGGAAGTTTGAAGGCACTAGTTTTCCTTTTTTGACAGAAGGGAAAGCCAAGGAATAAGTGACTTATCTGGGATCACCCAGGAAGTCTGTGGTAAAGGCAGGAAAAGAAAACAGATCTTTTCACAAGGTTACTTG
>NW_009222975.1:13542-48328 GCF_000690835.1 Fulmarus glacialis | reverse complement strand
TCAGCAGGTGTCGACAAGCATGCCTCAGCAGATTAGGCTGGGATGGTTGACACAATCAGCGCCGCTCGCTGTCTGCAGTCCCCAGGGATTGCCAGGCATGCTGCAGGAGAGCGTTGGTACACTGGCATATTGAATTCAGTGTTTTAAGCACAAGCCTTTGGCCAGCTTGTTCTTCTGTCATCCTTGCCATGGGAATGTCCAGGAAAGCTGGGATGTTTTAGTCACTCCAGCTTAATCCTCTGCTGAGCAATATCAACACCTACACTCAAGAGAGGCATTTGAAGCAGCAGT
Source organism: Fulmarus glacialis (assembly GCF_000690835.1). NCBI lineage: Eukaryota > Metazoa > Chordata > Aves > Procellariiformes > Procellariidae > Fulmarus > Fulmarus glacialis. The sequence continues at coordinate 48,037 of NW_009222975.1, read as the reverse complement.
GCTTATTTGGGTCGGTCAAAAATGATTACCTGAAACTCTGTCCCTGATTTAGAACAATAATTAGAGAAACAAGAACAATGGAGTTCATAAAGCATGATTATATTTGCTAGGATATTCACATTTGCATTCTTTAGCCCTTCTAGCCTGCAAGATACTGAGCTTTTCAGAGATCCCTGGTCACACAATGTTTTGCCGTATGATTCCCAAGGTGAAAAATTCTCAAGTATCAGGTCATGACCCATCCCTGAAAAGATGGTACAGAGTGAAACAGGACACAGATATTATTCACACTTACCATTTTAATTCAGTTTTGCTTTAACCATCCAAAAAGTTACATACATCTTCGCCACAGAAGAGGTCAAGGCTCCAACTGCACTTTTACTACCTATGACTTTGGGAAAATTCTTAAATTACACTTGCCTGATCTGATTATAACAGGCGTGCATGTTTTAACCAGCTGTTATAATTAACCTGAGCCACAGTGTGTAAACCACGAGTTTTATTAGAGTTTAAGTATGCCGATTTGCCAGTAGGGTATGCAGATTTATTGGGACGCTAGAGAAATTTTAGTCTCGCACCCGACATCCTCTCCTCTTCATTCACACCGGCCAGCGTGGCACATGCCCCCGTGTCCCACCGTGCACTAGCTTCCTCCTGTATCTTCCTCCTACCTGCCAAGGGTCGCATCTGCAGCTGGCCCGGGAGCAGCACAGCTTCTGCTCAGCTCAAGGTCTGGAGCCCGTCCGCTTGCTGGCTGTAGAAGCCACCTCCCTGTTGCCTTGCAGTGGAAGACAAACTCACATTTGCCCACTGTAAATGTTTACTCAATTGCCAAAGGATCACTTGCACTTGTCCATAGTGTGGGCAGTTTATTCGGAGGACAAAGGGAAAAAAATTCAAAAGTTTCAATACGACTTCTGCCTTCTCTTTGTTGTTTTTTCCATTCAAACACACTAATATTAAAGTTCAGACTTAAGTGCATAGCAGGTTTTTTTGTTTGTTGGTTGTTTTTTTTTGATCTGGATAGTCAGTGATTGTATAAGAGGAATATGAATTTGGGAATGCCTTCTACAAAACTTTTCAGTACTCGTGGAAATGGTGACACAGCAGTACAAGACAGAAGAGTTGAGAAGAGTCTTCAGTCTTTCTTATTGGGGATAATTTTAGATAAAAGTGTCATTTTTAGTAAAAAAAAACAGACGAGAGAACAGCATGTGTGTTGTAGGCCATTTTTAGAAGTGTTTGTGGATGTCAGGACATTTTACTTTCCCCTGGGGTGCAACATTAACCCACTAGAGCAGAGCACTTCTTAAACCCAAGGTGGAGCATATTTTAATGCATCTACGATTTCTCACTCCACCTTATCCCCAGCTACTATTGCCAGTGTTGACCTTCTACACTGCTAACCTCTACATGCTTTTAATCTCTGGTGTGTAGAAATAGAGAAAAGAAGTTTGAGGTGATAAAAAGGCTCCACCTGGACTTTCAAATTTTTTTTTCAGTTACAAACAAAACACACAGGCTCAATCTAACTTCCTAACGTGACAGATTTATATATAGAATATATATTCTATGTTTATACAATAAACTGAGTATGAAAAGTACTTCTCTGGCAGAAGGTGAAGAAGAAGAATCAGTAACACTGAGAGTTTATTGCAGCAAACTGAGCTGGGCTGCACTGAGTAAATGACTCACAGAATGCCCAACCTGTGCTTCCCCAATACCAGTTTTTACCTGGCCCATGGCCAGGAAGTATTTGATGGGTCAAGATGTTAAAGGGGACTAGCTGAAGAATGGGGTATAGGAAGTCAGTTATTTCAACATACAGTTGTATGACTATGCAAAATCTTAACAAAATTTATTGCAAAAACTAAGTTATTTTGACATTTGTTTGGAAAATGTGTGATTTAAGCATGTATATTTCTAAATGCATTTTAAAATACTTATGTATTTTTCCCAAAAGGCAGTTATGAAGAAGAAATGTTCTTTTGCAATAGATGTATAAATGGCAGCACATCATCACTAGCACAGCTGCAGACACCTGATACCACAACACCTTGTTTCCAGGGAGAAGCAAGACAAAAAAATGTAGCAGAAAAAAACACTAGAAAATAATTTTGGAAAGAAAAGAGAAGATGTGAAAGAACTTTATCACTTAAAAAAGAGGTATCTGAAAAGGAAAGTTTCTGAGAGTTTTTTTTTTCTATTAGAGGACTCCTTGCCTGACAAAGATTTTGCTTCTTTTCACTCATTAGGAGACCCAGCCTACTGATGAATGTCAGTAAAGTCATAAACAGAAGTAATACTCTGTTATAATGTCTTTGTTTTGCTTTAAAAACCAATTCCAAACTAACAATAGGGTGCTGTGAGCCATACATATATGTAGCAAATAAGTACATTTTTGGTGCCACACTTACCATTTCAGCCAGAAGAGGCAGTAATCCTCTGGAAACGCTCTACCTAGTACAAACACATTTCTGTATATTCCTTGGCCATCTGTAGAATATGTTTTTATTTTTGTCAATACTGCTGTTTTGTACCAGTGTATTTATTTTATAGTAGCAAATTTCAGTGGAACAACCCCTTGTTCACACCCGTACAAATGAGAGGAAAAATCTTGCGGCAGGGCTCAGGGCAGTATACTGTCTTTCTGGGCTGCTCCCAAAGGTCAGCATGATCTTCTCCATCGTCTGGTCCTGATGGTCCTGCTAAGTAGTATTTCATAGCAATGCCTGCTGGATGGGACTGGCCCTGCAGCTTCCCCATTCCCTGTGACTTATTAGGGAGCTATTTATTGGGGCTGTAGTCATGGCTGCCTCCTGAGTGAAAGCTAATGGGCAGTTTTTGGACCATCCTCCCGCTCTTGCCCTGAGCTCTCACAGGGGCTGTTTCATACCAGGCTGACGTAAGAGCGGCCTATGGCTTCCAGAGTCTTATTTAACCTGTCTTACAGGAATCTCCCTCAGCTTTCAGCAAAACCCTTTTCTTACTCCATGTGATCCTGGTCCCAAAGCAGAGCTCATGGATCCTCTTGTCCATATATTTTCTTGAGATCTAGAATGCAAAATGAGAAATTAATGGGATGGCAATTATTAATCCTGTCGCTAGACTGAACATTGTTCATGTCATTGTTTCATGAAGCACTGCCCCTAGTTTTGGGTCTTAGCTATGTTTTATGCTCCAGTTTGTCATCTCTGGACTCAGGTGAGGCCCCATGACAGGACTGCTTTGCCCACTGAGGGTGCGGTTTCCCAAAATGGGGCGAACGGACATAACAGCTCTGAATTTGTGTGTGTGGGGGTCCTGCTCACCCCCCTCATTTCCTCCTTTGCCTGACTCCCAGCCACGCACTGGCATCACTGGCCCCCACTGCTGCATGTTGGACTGCTGATGTGACGCTGGAACTCACTAAAACGTATCCAGAAAAAAAAAAGTTTAAAAAAAAAAGTAATCTTCTGCAGTTTTGGTGAGTTAAATTGGTTTAGAAAGAGCTCCAGTGAGCACCAGGGCCAGCATCCACGCTGCAGGTGGGAAGGAGGGAGGGAGGAGCAGGGGAACAAGATGTCTTTCTCCTGGCAGGGGAGAACTTGGTGCCTGAGCTTGCCCAGCAGACTAAATCCTGTGCCCCTCAGTGCTGCGTTTATGCTAAACTGCGTGTGTGTAAGCAGACTACTGGAGTGGACCTGTTGACGTTTCAAATTAAAACCTCTGATCAGGTTTATGTCTGCTTGACTTAAGTATTGTATCTCTACAGCTGTTGGATCATGTCCTCCATTGAGATATGTGTGAAAATGAGCTTACGCTGAGGAAGTGAAAAGCCTGAAAATGTGACAGATTCTGCAAGCCCATTTCTGCTCTTGTTACAACATTGCAGCACTTTGCAGCTGATTTCATTAAAGGCTTGGGCTTTGCAAGAAGAGGTAAGAAGACACAAAACTTTAAATTGCTCCTCCTGCAACTCAGTGACCTCCATCTTTATGAAATTAAATCCTGTTTTTATCACAGATATGAAATTGCTTTTGTGTTTATAGTGAGTATTGCATGTATAAAATAATAATTAAAAAATACTGCAAGACAGATTTGACCCAAAGGAGATATGGCTTCGAGATTAACTAGGTTTCTTATTAACACAGAGTAACCCCCTCCCCCATATTTCCCTTGTCAGTCAAATGAAATTATTACCATCACTATGTTTAATAGTCAGCTTTCAGTCATGCACAAATACTGCCAGTAAAATTGCATGGTCAATAACAACATAATTGAAAAACTACTTTCATTTGGTTTAATGGTCATTTGGTTTAATCAGGTCATAAAGATTGCAATTATTTACAATAAACATGCTAAAATAAATTATATCTATTTTGCCTTCAAAAATAAAAAGATGTTTTAAGGCAATTTTAGTATACAGATATGCCATTTTAGCTTAATCAAAAATAATCTTAGAGTAAAATTGTCACAACCTTTATGGTTATGAATTTAAGAATCAGATGTTGCTCTCAATAATCAAAGGAGAGCTTCCATTTTAGGTCATTCACACAGTTCCTACGAGTAAGGTTAAGTGGGTTTGAGCCCCGATGTATAGATCAGGTTAGCTACCAGAGAAAGTCACTGTTCTTTTATAAGTCATCATCATCATTAACTGTCATCATCATCATGATCAGTGACAACCCCTACTCAGGGACTGAGCTGGTATAGAGAAGCATTTTCAGAATCTCTACAGAAAGATATCTCTGGCCTTCAAGAACCCAAGATTTCCTAGGGTTCAAATTTCAACCATATTTTTTGAAAATGCACAGTAAGTGATTTTTAAAGGCACAAGTGAAACGCACATGCTTTTCTCTTATTAAAAGCTAGTGGGAAGTTAGTATCCGTTTCCTACTTACAGTGGCAACTCAGTTGCTTTGGCAGAGGTTTGCAAAGGCCCTTACTGACCGCTTTTGCCAGAAACTGGTCACGTTCCTGGTGGACAAAGAACCAAATTTTTTGCAGATGTTGCCCTCTTGGCTTTCATGCTGAATGTGTTTCATGGCTCCAGGTGAATGGTAGTGACAGCAGACAGAAAGAAACCACAAAAAGGGAAAACAAAATGAAAACCAAAGGTGATCATTTTTAAGAAGTGAAATTGTTTTTGAGGGCCTTTTATGACTGTCAATATTCCTGCTATCTCTTCACCAGGATTTAAATGCTAGCTATGCTGTAAGGTAGTTATAGTAATTATGAGAAGACTTGTGTCTCTCACGTGACTGCTTCCTTCTCTGTAATCTCTGAATCCAGATTCTGTGTGGAAAAATTATTTCTTCAGCTTGGTACATCCACGCGCTTAAGAGTCTCCTGTTGCACTTCAGTCTCCTCATGGCATATTTTGCAAAGTGCTGGGAAATCCACCAAATTTGCATTTGCTTGGGTTTTTCCTACTTTTCATACTTGTTACTTTCCCTCTGAAAGTTACTGCTGAATTGCTCTGTAGACTCATGGACCCCGAAGCTCCCATGCAAGGGAAGAGATTGAGTCTCCACAGCGTGCAGAGGGACATGAAGTACAGGCACTGCCACGACTCTGGCTGAACCGTGCTTTGCTGAGCTTTTTCCTCTGAGGCAGTAATGCTCATACTCAAAGGGATGGAAGGGTGGGATGGAAGGTGGCTTACTGAGGCTACGGAAGAGCTGAGCTAGGTTTGCCCCTTTCTTCCCCATGCTTCAAGTATCCCTTCTGATAGAAAGGAAGGGGTTACATTTTCAAAATAAATCTTGAACCCTGAAAAGTGCTTCAAGTCCTGCGGGAAGAACCCAACACCAAGTATCTAATACATAATGCCCCCCATGTGAGTCCTTGTTTCCCACCTGGCCTATTTTAATTGATACCTACACAACCCATGTGTGTATGAGGGATTGCCATTTCCAACGGCTTTATGAATGAGTGTAATAAGAGATCACTGTGTGGTTTTTAATTGAGGAATTTTGTAAGTATAAATTCCTGGCTTTTGACGTGATTTTCTTTAGTTTCAGGTCTCCTGCCAAAAAGATTTAGACATTTTTTTCTCACATTATTTCTCTACATCGTAAAGCACAAGCCTTTCACTGCTTGACTACATTAGCCTGTAACAAAAATAATTCAATCACTGTTGATCCTCTTATACATAACACTTTCCATATGGTAGCCCAATAACATGTTACCTCTGTCTTAGCAGTTTATTTTTTTTCTGACAGAAAAAAACAGTGATTTTAAAGTTTATTCAGTAATACTACATTTCGAAAAATGAAAAGCTCATGGACCATATACCTTTATTTTGTCATATTAATAAGTGTTAAATGTTAATTGACTGTCCTGTAATTCCGTGCTTTGGAGCTTTAAACTTTAACAATTTGTCCATTTTATTTGAATTATGGAAGTGTACAGCATGTGGCAAAAGAATGAAAAAAAGTCAGGATTAAAAGTCAGATAGGGCCACACTGAGCTTACCATGGTCCATAGCTGCTGCTGTTCAGCTTTTCCTAATTTGCTGCTGCCCTTTGAGATTACTGTATGGAAAATGGCAGTAGATTTCTGTTTTGGATCCTCAAGATGCATCCTCATTTGTTCCCCTTGAGCATCTCAGTACTGGCATGCTCAGTAACAACACAAAAATCTTAGCTTAGTGGGGAAACACAGACAGTAATGGTTGTGACTTTATAGAACTGATAGAGGAAGGAGACTGTAGCAATCTGAAATTCATAGGTCTGACATTTCATCTAATTTTTAAAAACTCCAAACACTTTTAATTAAATTAAAGAATTCGAGGGATTTTCTGGAAAATCTATAGTAATACAACCCGGTTAGGATTGTTATTACTTTTACTGTAATGGTTGTTTTCATTTAACATCTCGGTGGCAGTACTGCTTAAAAACCACAGCAATACATAAGGTGTTTTACAAACTCTATCACAGGAAGTACTGTTTACCCTAATCGTACCAATTAAAAGATTTAAATTACAAGATGGACTTAAAATTGGTAATAGATCTTTTTTGCTTCTAGGGTTTTTAGAATGAAACCTTCTCTTCGGATAAGAGTTATGGAAAATTCTTGTAAAAATTACAGCTACATCTTTGCATAATCACCTGACATTTTAGGGAAATTGTCAGTGGTCATGAGGCACCCAGGATGACAGGAGTGGGAAGAATGGGGCAGCTGGGTTCTGCATTTATAGGAGGAAGCCAAGGGTCTAAAGAGTCCTCTGACTCTATTTTCCTAAATGAACATATCTAGCTTGAGAGCAGTTGTATTTTTGCAAGCCAGGATGCAGAGCTGCTTTGCAGAATTCATCAAGCCTCCTCTGCGTGTTAAAGTACTCAGTTCCTACAGCAGATATTTTGTCATGTTGCAGCTAAAGTAGAATGAATGAAGGTTTATATCTGTCAAAACAGTGAAATCCCTTTAGTCCGCTCAGATACTTTTGTATAAAGACCATCTGCGATGTGTATGACCATCTAAATAGTTTTGGACAGAAAGCTCTCTCTATAGCAGTTTGAGATGGCCGGAGACTGCTTCCCCCTTGCAAAGGTGTGTTGTTTTTTTGAGGATCTTCATGGTTTCACATCACAAAGGCATTTGGTCCTGTATTCTCAGCTCACAGATTGTTGTAGTTACAATGCTAACTGCAAAGACTACACTTCTGATATCATGTGAGTTGCAGGTTCTCTCTGTGTCTTATTACTGGAAGTAGGTGTTGGTTTAAGATTCTAATTTTTCTTATGCTGGAAATATCAATTATCTAATCTCTGATTAGGAGTCACGAAGGACTGATGAAGTTGAAATAGAAATACTTTAGCTAAGACATTTACATTAGGCTTTGGATAGAGTGAAAAATAAATCAGTTACAGCATTAAGGATTAAATAATTCAATATTGGTATAATAGCAATCATGACTATGTCCCTTTTTTTAGTTCACTGAAGTTTCCATTTGTTTTGCCAAGTAGTTTCAGATCAAGTAATTTTATAGAGTTTTCGTGCAGTAGAATAAACAGAGGAATAAGAGCAAACCATTCATTTCTTATTCCCATGAATCATTCTATCAGCTTTAACAGAGCATTTCAAACCACTAAAAAGTCATGAATGGAATTTCTGAATTGACTCAGAATCGTGATTATAAAATGAATTGTGATTAATTTTTGGTTTGGCTGATTGAGTGTCAGAAATCATTCATTTAGTATTGCTTCAGGCTATTTTGAGAAACAAAATTAAGTTGAAAGTTGAAAACCTTGCAGTCATTTAACTAGGATCTGAGACTTTAGGAAAACTATCAAATATCCAGAGATTTATGAGACCTGGTAATATTGCTTCACTGAGACTATGCGCATGAGGAAAAGTTGGCAGACTAGATTGTTAAAGGTAGAGTACGAGTATTAACTTATCTCTGCCACTAGGAATATTTAGTTGGAACCTCAACCTTCTTTTCTACCTGAAATTATAAAATACCCCCCAAAGTGGGCTGTTTGCATCACTCTGGTATTTAGTAACATTTATTCAGATTGGTACCATGGTTAAACTCAACCCTGTAGTTTATGGGGCAATGCTTGCTGACTTCTGTGCAGCAGAGGGTATGAATCCATTGACACAATCAACACGGATCCCAGATACCCCTAAGAAGGGATCAGCACATCTAACCAAATTCTGGTTTCTATGAGGGAATCCTTATTTCTGGCCAAAATAATGACAAGCATAAAAGCTTAGTGTTTAGGAAATGCTTTGTATTTTATTATATTTAAATAATTAAAAATCATGCATTCAAGATGGTGGGTGGCCTAGCACAACATTAACAAGGGCCTGTTAAAATTATATGATCAGGAGCAGTTCACTTTTCTAAACATATAAGTAAGAGGTTTCATATGTTAGGTTTATATTCCACAGTCTGGATTTCCAAGTGAGGTTATAAAGTTATTTGGCAGTAGTGACTGAACTGCAGGATATATATGCACATTTGATGACTTGTTCAGGAGAACATGAAGAAGAACTCAGTGAAAGCTGACAAAGTTTATTTTGCCAGATAAGACAAAGGTCATTAAATGAAAGGAAGACAATATGGAAGTAATGAAAAATCTGAGGAGATCATAGATAAAAATATGCGTGGAAATGTCTAGTCAAGGCTTTCTTTGCTGTAGTCTGGTTCTCTGGCACAGATGTTCATTACTGGTTCACTTGCATCAGGTCTGCTTTTGGAGTGCATCTTCAGGTTTCAGCTAAAATCCATGGAGTTCATTTCACGTGATCTGTGTGAACTTAAGCATGCTAAACACAGTCAATCACGAGCTTTACTTAAAAAATGCAATTCTGATTTGAACTTAAATGTAGATTTAGACACACCATCTGTGTCTGCATTATGGACAGTACTGGTATTATAATAAATAAATACTTGCTTTTTGGAAAAAATCTTTCCAAAGGGAATCTTTCAAAAAACCCTCAGGGTTTTTATCTGGCCATCTACCCTAGTCTTCATGTGACTTCTATCATAAGCTCTTTCCTCTCCCTAGACCTTAATTTTCAATGCTTAAACATGTGGCTATATCATTTTTCTGAAAATAATCCCCTTCCTGATTTCTGCTCCTAAAAGAACCGTCTTGTCACATATAGGTGTAGAAAGTGTTTTTCACTTCTAGATATCCTCTAAGTGAACATTTTGGTCTGTTTTCACTCTCTGTCACAAAACAGAGAGTATGCAGTGCCTTTATCTGGATGACAAATGACTTCTTGCTTTGGTTGCTTCTCTTGTCAGCCTACATAATCTTGATATGCCTTTCCTTGTTAGTGATCAACCTGCTCTTAAACAGAAACTGGCATTTCCAGTAGTGTATCCGAGACTGGATATCCTTTATGTTTCTGATAATTTTGTATGTCTATAACCTCTTCTAGAATGGGATGTTTCATTCTTTCTCTTTTGTTTTCTTCTGAGATACCTAGTTTCTAGCCCTTTGCTTTGAAGTCACCCACTGACACCACTGTTTCACCCACTGACGCTCTGCTCTTGAAGCCCACTGACACACCTCTAGAAACTACACTTGTGATATTAATCTTCCACTTCTGCAGTCAGATTCTTGTAATTTGTTCCTGGTTTTTTGCTGATATTACAGGGGTCATACCAAACATCTGGCCAGAACAAGAATTGTCAGTGCCTGTGAGATTATTTCAGTGCATTGCTCTGATGGGTGCTCAATTCTTTATTTGTATTTATTGTGGGCAGAATAGAAACTATTGATTAATGTTTTGCATGCTTTCTCCTTCTGATCAGGATCAGAGTGATCAAAAAAAGAAAAGAAAAGGGGAAAGCAAGGCAAAAGAAATGATATCTCCAAACTTTCTGGGCTCCTAGGAACTCCTGCAAAAATGTCTCTCAGCCCCTGAGTACACAATGACTTTCAAGTACAAGATAAGCATCTTCTGATGCTTATAAAGCTGGCTATAAACTAACCAAACATTCCTGCACCATCTAAAAGTTATGAGATAGACAAAAAGCATGCAAACATTTTCTGATTAAAATCGTACTTGGAAAGAAGAGCCTCACAGAGATTTTATTGCTTTAATGCTTTAGCCACTGCCTAGCAGCCATGCAGGAATCATTCAGGAGTCTGGAGTCCAGTCGAGTAAGATACTGAAATGTCAAATGAGAGTTTTGGAGGGGATGTTCTTCTTCTTCAGCTGAACTTTCTGAATTCCCTCAACATTTGATCAGTGTCCTTTACCTCCTTTTCTCATAAATGTTATGACTTCTCCTGCCCTCGTACAAATCTTAATAGAATCCAGAGAAGATTCAACAAAAATAGAAGTGATGCAGAATTAAGTCAAATGAAAAAATGCCTAAATATGCAATATTTTATAAAACTTAGTTTTGTTTGTTTTTCAGTAATGGCTATTCACATAAACATTCAGTTGATACAGTTTCATATGTGCACACATTTCATTCTTTGTTGTGTCAGTGCTTTTGAAACTGTTATCATTGGCTTTGGTCCCAGTCTGAGATCTAGGTAAAAGATCTCTGAGTTGTGTTTCATGCAGAATCAGGACTGTCCTCTTGAAGTTGATCTGCCATTTTGCTCCTAGGGCTAGAAATCTTTGCAGGCTTTTGGAGTTTAAAACTATTAATTTCCTTAGGTAATACAAACATCTTTCATCTCTAGGCACTTTTGTACCATGTCACTCTGTCTTCCGGAGTGGCACTTAATCTTATTGCTCCATTTGTATTGCTGAGTAGACACCTCTTTGGTCTTAACCACCCTGTCTTGGAACTTTTTCCTCCAACATGTATTCCTCTCCTTCAAATTTTGCCCATGAGCCAGTTATTTCTTAAGCCTATATGTGGAGATGTATTATTATGGGTATTTTTACAACAAACATCTGTTTAACATCTATCTGTGGCTAATATGCGCGATGTAAAGCTAAGTGTATGCCTTAGGTCCCTCCTGGAAAATATTTTTGCTGGGTTTTTTTTTTGGCTTCTCAGCTGTGTACATGCTGTAAATAAATTTGTACTCTGAAGCCATAGTGTTCATGTCCAACTGCCTTTCTCCCTCATCCATCCCTGCTCTCCTTTCCTTAGAGGTGGCTATTCAGAAACATCTGCTTTCTATTACTCTCTGTGTCAAACAGAAAACAATCACAGTGCTCATTAAGAAGTTTCCATGTTTAACCTTTGCATGGCAACTTTCAGAGAAAGAGGACCTCCCGGCTTTTTTCTTGAAGAGCTTTGTTATTTTCTCACCATAAACTCTCAAGAAGGCTTTCGGCAGCTCTTCCATGATGCTTGGTTGCTTGCCTGGAAGCTCGACCTCTTGAAATATCCCATTCTTATACTCTTCAGTCTTCAAGTCACATTGGGTGGTGTGCTTACCACAGTAACTGGAAAATGACTGCTGTTAAAATAATAGCTGTTGTCTTAAAACTTGCGCAATATTTCAGAACCTCTTTGTTCACAGCACTAACAAGCAGTTTGTTCCCATGAATGCATAGCATGGTTCTAAATTAACCCAGCCAGCTGATGAAAGCTTGAAAGCAATCAGTGTGTCTGCCTGCTTGGTAGGTGTTCTTTCATTTCATCTACAGTTACTTGTGGTCTGGGTTCAGGAAGATGGAAAAGCTTTGCTCTTTCCCATTGTCCAAGAAGTGTTGAGGAATGTGTGTTATAGGAAAAAGTCCTTAATGAAAAAGGAAGTTAATAACATTATATTGATGAATATTGATTTCTAGAAGACTTTATTATCTGGTATAAAGGCTTTTGAACTCTTTTACATTCTTGTAGGACAGGTCACTTTTGTGGACCTGGCTGTACAGTGTTAGTATAGATGCTTAATCAGAGAAACTTGTTTGTAACTGGTGTAGGAAAAACTCAGTGTCAGATCTAAAAGGAAGGGGAAGGTGCAAGTTATTTGCAAAAGCTCTCAGTAAGTTGATTTTATTCACGCTCATTCTCTCAGTGATTGTCTTCATTCACACTCTTACTTCCACTTACTCACAAGCACCAAGTTGTCCGAGTGGTCCGGCATTGTGTGTGACACAAAGGACCAGGGGCAGTGGCTACTGAGTCCTCGTCACAGCTTCTTCATGATTCAAAATGATGAACTAGTTTTTGGACAGATCTCTCATGTCTATTTAGGAATAGTGTTTTGCTATTATCCTTCTGTTGTGATAACAGGAGGGAATGGCGTAGTTGCCATCCGTTCTGTTCTCAGAGTGTTTTCCATTAATGAGACATTTCTGCTGCAGTCTTATCACACTGCATGTTGCCTGGGTTTGACACATTCCTCGGTGTGATTGACTGGGAACAGTGTTCTTCGTTAGGTTATTTTTTTAACCCTTGTTCTGCTGTTTCTTCTGGTGCTTTCTCTCTCACACACACATTTCCATTCATATTTAATTCTTACCAACCTCAATACTTCTGTTATAAGTCTCTACATCCTGCTTACACTTCTAGGAAAAACTTGGAATTACAGCTGTGTAGGACTTAAGCATCATGAATAACTGGTGCTCTCCCCATACCACAAAAAGGCAAGAGTGGTATGTGGTTCACTATGAGAACACATTATGGCAAACACAGCAACTCAGAAAGCTGCATAACTCTAAAGCTTGTAGGAAAGCAGAATATATCCAAAACCCACACCTGCTCCTACTTATAGCCACAGACGAAAAAAAAAGTACCAGTGTGAATGCAATATTTGACAAGGAGAGGCCATCTCTCTGTCCCATTAAAATACTATGAGGTCATGTGTGATAATGCTAAGACTGAGAAAGCTTTTAACCTCCAGCTTGAGGATTATCTTTCTTTCGAGGAGAAGAAGAATGATATCATTATCCCTTCGGTATCATGAAATTTTTTTACATTTTCAGCACTGGCCTGTTTCAGAATTCTTATTCTGTGAAAAAAACCTTGAATTATTCAACTGTGTAGGTGCTTCTCCTGTGGCTTAATTTATATCCCCTTGCAATAAACTGTGGGATTTTGATGCCATTGCGTTTGAGGCAACCCATAACAAAGACTTGAAGAAAACAGACATTGTAGACTAACAGTAGGAGGCAATACTGACTGATGGTAAGATTGAGTAGATAGCTGTCTGTTTTGTAATGTTGTATCCCACTGGTATCTGCTGTGCTTAAACATGTAAGAGTGTTCAGTTTTTCTGTTCCTACTGTGGACTGGATTCCCTCCTTCTCTAGATGGGAGTTGCTCCATTTTGAAATCTAAAGTACTTCTCCATTGCACAGTGTTTAATATTAATTCTTCTGTAATTCAGTGCAGATGGATTTATATGGTGTCTGGCTTTTTTGGTTTTTTCCCATTGCTGATTTGTCTAAGCAGACAGGTGGAGGTGGATAAGTATACATGCAGGCTGAATGGATGCCAGATATAGAAGCAATCTGTATGATGTAATTTGCAGAGCTCAACAGTGCTAGTAAAAAAAACAGACTCATAGTAGTTACAACAATTGCCCCAGTGTGATGTTACTGGGCACCATGTGTTTTGTATATCATCATTCTTGACCACGCATAGTAACTTCAGATGGTTTATAAGAATGAGTAATGGCTAATCCTGCCCTGCTAAAGAAAAATACAATTTAGTTTGGGTGGAATTTACAGCCTCTTTGTCACTGCTCTGTAATTGCGCTTGGCTGTCGTATTGCCCTGTACTGTGTAATCGCGGTTCTCCTGGAAGTGGCTGCCATGTGGGATTGGACACGGGGATGTTCCTTAGCGAACAGATGCATACAAGCATCTTAGATTCATGTGGCTAAAATACTAGTGTGGGATCAGTGTCATTGTAACAAGCGTTTTCTAATGCCATCTCCTGCAGGCCAATAATGCACAGCTTCCAAGCAGATGAAGTGCCCAGATTTCAGAAGCTTTCAGGATGAAACTGAGGACTGGAAATGTTTATTGACTTCAGCTTTCTCTGTGCTTCTTGCAGAATCAATTCTCCTTTCCCACTAAGGGTCTGTGAGTATGTGAAGGGGAAATCAGAAGTATATCTATACGACATTTCTAGGTAATTCAGTCCTTTATGACAGTGCTTCCCAACTTTTTTCTGCACCTTAGCCTCACCTGAAAGGAGTGAGTGTTCTGCACCTCATGGTGCACTAAGGAACATGTGCAGGACAGCAGAGCCTGTTAGTGTGTCCCCTTTGTCATGTGTCATTTATAGTGTGCTTCATTAGCACCTCACCAGTGTGACCCCAGTCTCTGCTTGGGAACTGCTGCGTAAAGGCCTGATCCAGTTTTCATAGACTGTACTTGCAATTCCGTTAGTGCCTTGTTCAGCGGTTCCCTTAATCCTCTCCTTTTTGTTAGCAGCTTGGTGGTGTACATTAATTACCAAAACTGGATCACAGGGGAAGGACTTTAGTCTTCTGTATAAACAGCCTATCTACTCTTCTGAAGGAGAAATGTAAGAGATCTTTTCAAAGGCTTCACTCATTTTGAGGTCTTTAGAGCTAGCTCTTGATGCTTTTGGAGTGATGCTTGGTCATCTACAGCAAGAAGCAGTGCTACAGCGAAGCACAGATGGAGAACTGGTTATTGTCCAAGTGCTATCCTTTTGAAAGACACTTGTCTTTTTCAAGGCCAACTCTGTCTGTCTTTTCTTGCTGCATTTTACTTTTTAAATCATATTATCACTATTTTCTGGAAAAATCCCACAAGTAGGAGCTGATTCTTTGTCCATCGATCGTATCTTGACAAAAGTGTTCTGATCGGAGATGGAAAAGGAAAACTGCTTGTTTCCAGGAAGCCATATCGGTGATCTAGCTTGCTCAGTAATTTGGAATTTAATTTCTTTATCATTAATTTCAATCAGCACATTGAAGAAATTGAGTTTCTTATTGCTAGAAGCAGCAGAAACTGATATGCCATGGTTGGGGATTGCACTAGCAGCTAGTAAATCCTTCTGTGCCTACGATTCTGAGGCCGCAGGAAGCTGTCTAACATTTTACAGCAGTCTTCCATTTCCAATACCATTATCAGTAAGATGGACATGTTTATTAAACTTAAATATAAATCATATGATATGCAGTTTGTTAAAAAGGAGAGTCTGGCCGACGGGAGGCATCCACTGCATTAGTCAGTGGTGTCGTAGTGAGGTCTGGTGACAGGGGAAGCTGTGCAGACCCTATGGGCCATGTAAGCAGCAGGGTGCAAGGAGAAGGAGGACTACAAGCAAAAAGATGAGTTGTGATCCAGAACTACTGACTGCCCAGGGTAGACTTGGCTTCTTGCTCAAAAGAGGGAAGGAATAAGTAAGAGCTTTAGAGCATTAAAAACGTTTTGGTTCAGTGTTTGAAGTGGGCTGTCTTTGTCGTTGACCTGTAGGAGATGGGCTCTTCTGTTCTTGAAATTAGTGCTGTTTACAGTATAAGTCTGAGCAGTTAATAATGTACAGAGAGGTAATGTGTATTTGCACCTCTTGGAATCAGAAACCAATGTACAGTGCCCCACTTCTCCACAGCAATCTGTTTAAGAGAGTTAAGTTACATCTCCTGCCTTGAACAAGAGTGGTCTCTAGAGAGAGTATCTTCTCTAGAAACAGAACTGCATGGCTTTGTGTCACAGTGTTCACTGGTTTCTGGAGGAGGATTATAATACTGAATAAATGCCAGTGTCTGTCTGTGTTTTAATGTGCATGTTTGTGCTGGTTCTCTTTATTTAATTGAACATTTATTTCACAGATGTGCTACTAATTGATGAAAGAGCCCCATGTGAGAAAGAACGACAGGAAATATAATGTGAAGAAATCCCAGCCATCTCACTGCAAAACCTGTGCTCTTTTGTGCTGCACACAATACGGTGCATTCTTTTTCTTATTTCATAACTGTGTGTGTTTTACTTGCCTAGGATGCAGCTCTTGATTTAGAAGCGAGTAGGTCGGTTCCTGTAAGTTGGGGACATTCCTGAGAAACTTCAGCCTCTGAGCCCTGGTCTATGACAGGAACTAAATGGCTGAGCATGGATTTTGTGACGCTAGATTTCTTGAACAACTAATTTACTGAAGAGGTCACTCATCAGAAAACTTAATTTTTCCTGGGTTCTCACAAATTTTTCTTTTTGTTCCTTTCTCCTTGAGGACTAGATTGACCTGTACTTCTGGCTGAGGAGGATTTCCGCAGGGAATAAGAGTGTGAAATCCTCCTTCTCTCTTCTAACAAGCCTCATGTTCAACAAAACACAAAATTATATCACTGATGAATTCATGTGGTACAAAATCAGTTTGGAAGTTTGATATTTAGGGAGTATGTACTGCCAGTCTGTCAACTGTTCTAGGTGTGAACATGATGCAGGCAATCAAGGTGGGGACAAGTTGGCAGAGAGGGATGAAGATGTTCTTAAGTTATCGTTTGCTGGTGCAATTACAGCATCTGAAGGCTTCCTCAGGCAGGCCAGCAGCAGAAGTCCCACAATGACCATTACTGTTGCTTGCTGCCATCTGGAATTTGACACGTGAAAATGTGGCAGCACCATCAAGCCAAGATGAATCTACCGACAGCAAAAAAACCAAGCAGCCATAACTTTGGAAACACACAGCTTTTTTATGATGATACATAGATTATGCATGGGCTGAACTCCTCTCTTGGGGTGGTACTGCCTGATAATGGTGTTTAGATACTCAGGGTAGGGATGGCAGCATAAACCAGCAGATATAATCTGTACTACCTTCTAATTTGTTTCTGAGAAAAGATGTTGATTTTGACCTACAGGTCGTGATCACAGACACATCAAAGATAATTGGGGAGCAGTCCTTTGCCTTCAGTAGGCAACTTAACACAAAGTTTATGGTCATGATGACACCAAACTCCGTCTTTCTGTATCACACTGACTAATGGCATTCCTTACTTAAAGATGAAGAGATTGGGTGGCAGGTTGTCTTTAATTTGATGCCTTAATGTTGCTGTTCCTTTTCTCTACCTTCTCTGATCTAACATAGCATAACTTGGTGATTTTTTGGTATGAACCTGCAAAGACTTCATTTTTTTTCCTGCTGGGACAGTGGCATGTTATTAGTGACCTGAGCAGAAGAGAAAATTAGTTTTGGTAAGCTGGGGAAATTCTCCTCCAGACATCAAAACATTTGTTTTAATTTTTGAATTTATTTCTCTCAAAAGATAGCATGGCACATAGAACAGTGAGTAAATGCCTTAAACAAAACTGGTATATAAATCAATGCATATTAATGACTGTTAACAAAGAAATCACGTATCTCCTTTTTGGCACTCCACAGCCCAGAAGGGTATCTTCCTTTACTGTGTGTTTCAGAATCACCAAATAGGTCACCTGAAGACTATCTGCTTTTCCATTGCTATGAAAGCTCTAGGTTATTCTTTCTCTTGCCTTGTTCATTTACGAGAGGTGTGGCAATAAAACTCACTAATCTGTCCTCCCACAACACCCTACCAATGAGCTGTGTGAATCATAAATGATTCCTTTCAGTTACAGTAAATTTTTTTGAGGGAAAGAAGGAAAAGGCAAATTAAAATGGGAACCTAGGGAACAACTGAATATCACTTTTGCATATCTTCAGAGATAATTTTTATTAGTAGTACTAATAATAATCCCCAGCTTGCATTCTGGAAGAAACCTACCTCTTCTCACTCCATCTATCCTCAGACTTTGGATATAGATTGTGTGTGTGTGTGTATTAATAGATAGATAGATAGATAGATAAATAGACAGACAGGTATCATAAGTTAGGTTGGAAGTGACCTCTGGAGGTCATCTATTCTACTCCCCTGCTCAAAGCAGCTCTAATTAGATCAGATAACTGAGGGCTGTGCCCTGTCAAGTCTCGAATACCTCCAAGGATGGATATCCCACAGCATCTCTGGACACCTGTTCCAGTATTTGACCACCCTCATTGAAAAGAAAAAAATGTATTCCTTATATCTAATTGGAATTTCCCATGTTCAAAGTTGTGTCCATTGCCTCTTGTCTTATTCCAGTGTGCCTCTGAGAAGAAGCCTGGCTCCATTTTCTCTATATCCTCCAGTCAGGTAGTTGTAAGTCATGAATAAGGTCTCCCTTCTCCTGTTAAGGCTGAATAAACTCAGCTCTCAGCCTTTTCACATATGTCATGTGCTCCAGCCCCCTGAGCAGCTTGGTGGCCCTCTACTGAATTCACTCCAGTATGTCAGTGTCTTTCTTGTACTGGGGAATGTAGAAGTGGACACACCACTCCAGATGTGGTCTCACAAGTGCTGAATAGATAGAAATGATCCGTTCTCTTGACCTAATGGCCACACTCTTGGCTGATGCAGTCAAGGATGCAGCTGGCTCTCTTTGGTGCCAGGGCACACTGCTGTTTCTTGCCAGCTTGTTGCCCACCAGGACCCCCAGGTCCTTCTCTGCAAAGTTGCTTTCCAGACAATCTTCCCCAATCTCTACTGCTACACAGTGGTATTCCATCCCCGATGCAAGAATTTGCGTTTGCTTTTATTGAACTTCATGAGGTTCTTCTCAGCCCATTTCTCCAGCCTGTTCAGGACCCTTTGAATAGCAACCCTGCCCTCTAGCCTCTTGACCACTCATCCCAGTTAAGTGTCATCTGTAAGCTTACTGAGAGTGCACTCTGTCCTGCCGTTGATGTTAAGCAGTATGGACCCCAGTACGTATACCTGAGGGATGCCACTGGTTGCTGGCTGCCAGCTGGACTTTGCACCACTCATCACAACTCCTTGAGACCTCAATCTGTCCAATTTTCTACCCAATTCACTACTTTGGTGATAAGAAGACTGTGGCCAAAGGCTGTGTTTTGATTAGCCATCAAGGTTAGTTACCTTTTCACAGAAAACGATCAGGTTGGTTCAGTGTGATTTCTCTCTACTGGTTTGTCACCTGTCCCAAGACAAACCTCCATGCACTCAAGCCACTCCTTTACATATATTTACATATATTTACATATATTTACATATATATGGCTATAAATAGATCAATACATATGCATAAGCACAGACCTGCTTGTATGTGATGTGCCGTATCAGTAATCTTTAGAGAAAGAGGGCACCTAGGCACAGTTCATTCCTAGACCATAAAGAAATCGAAGGTATTCAAACCTGGCAAAACTTCTCCTTCCTCTCCAAGTTCTGTCAGTCGAATGCTTTTCTTAAAGCCAAAGCTTTCCAAAAGGGGGCAGGACTTTAGCATTAGATTTTAGTTCACTAAATCAGGGAAACACTGGAGACGGGTCATATTCTCTTTCCAATTTGCTTTCATTCGTGCTGTAGGACTTCAGAACACCCCAAACCCTGGCCGTAACCACTTCAGGTTTATAGGAGGCTTCTAATTTTTGGAGCACTTTTGGAGAGTAATTTGATGTGCATTCTTATGTCAGCAGTTTTGGGCTGAACATTTTCCACCTCCATCTGCTCATTCTTGTCCTCAGAGACACCTTATTGTGCCGTTATAGTTGTTTTGCAAATATCTGTTTTTTTCCTATGAGATATTGATATGGAGAGAAAGAGAGAGTCAGGTCTCAGTTACAGAGAGATTAATGAGTTGTCTACTCAAAGATATTTATATGCAAGGTTTTGCTTTGTTTATTTTGAATTGGGACTCCCTCTGCTTCGCTACTAAACGATGCAAGGAAAACTGCCAGAAGTGTAAGGAAAACTATGTACTTTTACACTTGCATTGCTTCCATAGCACCAACATGGGAGAAAAAAATCTCACGGTATAGAAAAATATAAAGCCTTAATCAACTATCACTACAGCTTCTTTTTTTTAACCTGTGGCCTGCATAGTGAGCAAAACGGTGGATGTGTGCGTATTTTTGTAAATATGCTAGTTTCATTTTTGTGTTTTTGATAGACTTTAAACAGATACATCTTTCTCATTAAATTCACTTTGGAGAGATGCTGGGGGTAGCTAAGATGTAACAGAGACTGCGAAGAGGTAGAAAACTATTTTTCCTTTGTTGTTAAATGGGGAATTATTATTATTATTATAATCTAATTTCTTCCACATCACTCTCAAAAATGCATTTTTAGGGTTTTCTTAAAGGTGCCAGCTGTAACAAAATACACTTGAAATTTGAGAGCTACTAACCTAAATACACACCTTTTTTCCTTTTTTAATCCTCTGTACAAATTAATGGTAAAAGGAATAAACAGTGTCGTTTCCTCAGCTTTGAAAATTACCATTAAATCTGTCAAGAGGATTATTACAGCTACAAAGCAATCACTTGCAAAATGAGTTTGTATAGCAAATGTTGCCTTTGTAGAATTGGAGACATTTCATAACATCAAAGTTATAACATTAAAATTGTCAAATTGAGATAATCTTTCTATTAAATCATATTGAATATATGCTCCACATTTTGACAGTATGTGTGTAAACCTGCTCCTACATTACTGCTTATCTCTGTTTGGGTTATTTCTAGAAAGAGCTATAGGGCTGGAAGAAGGAAACAAAGGGTGGAAACAAATTTTATAGCTCAGCAGGCGATCTCCCAGGATTGCGGAGACACCTTAAAAATAGCCTTTTCTTCATGTTAGAATTGCCTGCCACAGCAGAGCTGAGCCTATGCTATCATGTTATGAACAGAAATCAAAATCCAAAATTCTGACTAGTCAGCTTATAAAAATGGACCTTGAATCTGGTCTGAATTCAGAGTGGAGGGATGTTCAGGCCCATATCTAGTTTAGTAAAAGGAGGTAGAGTATTTTGCTAAAGCTCTTGGCCTGAAATTTGGGAATTTTGTGGGTTTAGAACCTGGCTCTACTATTTGTTTCTGGTATGATGCTGGGTAAACCACATGAGAAAATTACCCCTTATGTGGTCACAAAAGTTCACTCTCTGGTCCAAGAGTTGATAACAGCATGGTTGCATAAATGCTATTGCATTATGTCTAAACTCTGTATAGACTGATGTTCACATTGTTTTATTCCTTTCACAGTGCTAAAATGATGTTATCTCTGCCTTTTTTGAATTGAAACCAACTTGTCTGTTCTAAGATCTGCTCTTATAGTGTCTCCAGAAAAGCCTTCGGAGGATAGCTTCCAACAAAAAACAAGCTTGGGGACTCTAGTTACAATTAAAAAAAAATACAAGAATTTCATGGCCGGAATCACTGTCATTCTTAACATCCAAAGTATTTTATAGTAAGAATATACTAAAGTTAGTAAATGGTGAATCATGCCTGAAAATTTCAAAAACTAAGATTATAACAAAGCTTTAGATTCCTTTTTCCGTCTGAACAGGGAGAACAGAGTAGATCTAATTGTTTTTTTAAAGATTTGACAATAAAATGATGTGTTTGAGTATGGTTGTTCTAAAGTCTACAAAGCTGTTAGTCAAAACCAAGCAAATAGGCATTTCAGGTTCGAGCCTGTACCCTTACTGCCTCTCCTTCAGGAGACAGGGTGGCAGTGTGTCCACAGCGCGGTGGAAATGTACTGCAGGTGATGAGCTAGACAAGCACCCTGTATCCTGTTCTCTGCTCAGCTGGACGGTGGATATTTGGCCAGTGCCTGTCCGTTAGCAGTTGAGTGACATGTTTCAGGCTGAATTTGACCCAAGTCCCGTTAGTTGTTAGCTGTGGACAGAATTGCTTTATATACGCTGAGCTTTCTGAAGGAGAATGCTACTGTGAAACCGTGTGCGGTGGTATACATAAAACTGGATATATGGCTGTGTTAATTCTTGCTTCTCCCTGCTCTGTTGGACCACACCAAGTCTGTCACAGTCAGGGTTTGCCAGAGCTCTTAATGGGTCTCGTGAACAGAGTAGTCTTTAAACAGAGGGGGATGCTGCTTTCCTCAGCTATAAGAAAACCATACTTCATGGTAATCATGAACACATGAGCACATGTTTAATATTGCAAATGTTTATATTTCTGTGTCTCTGTAGTAAAATACAGGTCTCAAGGTACCATTTATCCTCTCTTAAGCACCAGAACAGGAAGGAATGCGTTCATAGTATTATTGAGTTGGGGATGTAGAAACGAATGGAGACTATACGTTCATGCTTTTGTGCAATGCCCATTTCTTGTGATATTATGTTATTATGCTGGTTAAGGGTGTTTGTGCATTTGTATTTTTGTGCACTTGCTTCACCAAATTAGGGGTTAATTTGTAGCAAACTTTTAAAGTAAGAGAAATGAAACGTTATCATTGAAATGTATTAATTTCACACAAGTCTGGCATGTAAGTAGGAAACTTTGACAACTAGTAAAGGGTGTTCCGCTTCTAGTCAACCCATTAATAGCCACCAGGAGACTGAAGAACAGAAAAGGATCAGATCCTAGTCTGGGATGTATTATGGTTTCTCTTCTCAATGGGAACTAAGTATTTGTGTCAAAGGGAGGAACTTGGCCTTGCAGCAAGGTTTTTCAGACCTGGCTGTATGACCAGCCCCTGAGACGAAAACATAAACTATATTGTGCCTGTTGTGGGACTACACTTCTTGGAAAACAAAACAAAACAAACCAAAACAAAGCATGTTTCTCATCCTTATTCTCCTCTGTGCAATCATCTATTCTGCAACTTAGTAAAAGGGGTTTGAGACACTACTTTGTCTCTTATGTCTCTATTGCTTTTCCATCTCCGTAGTGGTTAGATTTCTTCTGTATTGCTCTGAAACATAAAACCATATTCCTTTTTGCTCTTGAAAGTTCAGGAATATTTGCCTTCTGTATGTTGCCAGGCCTTGTTTTGGTATCCCAGAAATGTTAATGGGTCTTGCATACTCAAAAGGCTGTTAAAAAGGGACCTAACAGACAGTTCTTTCTTCCTTAAAAGTATTGGTTTTAGATATGTCATGCACACCAGTTACCCTGATCAAAAGAACTTGTAGAGAGGTTGCCCGTTACTACTGCAAAGCCATTATACAAGGAAACCATTCTTTAATATTTAGAAGTTTTTCTGGAGAGAGTTGACTAAAAATTGCTATCTGATACTTGGTTTTATCTGGTGGTGGCTCCACATGCTGTGGGATGCGGGTTTGACTCTGTTAGATTTGTGTTAATTTACAGCATTTAGCTGTGGCTTAATACCTAGAAAAGAAGTTGCTGTAAGTCAGTCAACCACAGTCAATGTGATTGTTACTGAGCGCCCTCTGCTAAAATCATAGCTCTAAATTCATTAAGTATTTTCTTGAAAATAATTAGAAGTGAATGTTTGCAGCATTGAAGTAGTTTCTCTCCCTCAAATCCTGCAACACTTTGTCAGAATCTGTCTTGAACCTTAGTACTTTCGACAAAGAGAAAAGGTAATATGTCATAAGTGTAATAAGTCTGCGAGGTACTATACAAAATCTACTGCCAAAGAAAGAGAGCTGAAGCTTGTTACTCACCATGGGTGGTATAGGTCTTAGCCTTGGTTTTGGTGATAAACATTTGCCTATTTAATTTCTGTTGTTGAAAAATTCCACTTATGTAAAATGGGGGAGCAGTATAGGAATTACTTTCTTCTGTCGGAATGTAAAATTAGGAACAAATAATGAGGTTTTCATTTATATTGCTTTGGCTTTGAGGTTAAATTGCTAATAGCTTATGCATAGTCATGTATTTAACAAACTTAAAGACAAGATTACTAAGTCAGCAATGGGATAGCTGAAGGAAATCACTGCATAGGTTCACTGTACAAGAAAGGTTGTAAGTAAAGATGCACAGTCTGGAGATCTTTGAATTTGCTTGTACTGCAACAAGAAGGAGACTGTCAGAAAGAGACCTTGCGAACACCTATTATCCAAGTATAGAGAAGCTTTCTGACTGAGGTAACTGCTGAATGATCAGATAATCACTTGGATAATCGTCTGGCATTAGCTGTTGAGCTCCCACACATGTTCTGTTAAATAACCCCCTACCCTGACTGATGGGTGGTGGTTTGGTTCTTATGAAGTTGTACGGAAACATCTAATTGGGGGTAAAAGTGGAATTCATCTCACCTAACTTTATCTGACCAATCTTAGGCTGGGACATGTAGCTCTCTGAAGGTGGCTATATCCTTGCTGTAAAGTGAACCAAGGATGACTAGCTTGTGCATAGGCTTTTAAACACCCCAACTAGGGCAGATGACTCTCAGCTACCACTCTCCTTCATTGTACTCTAGGATCTGGTTCAAATCACCTCTTTACACGTATCAGTTACCTCTAACTTTCTGCTAGACCCAAATCATCATAATCTCAATAATCAGATCACGCACCTTATTAAATGAAATAGACAGTCTCATCTGGCCATTGGGGCAGTATCTGTCCAAAGTCCACAGAAGTAAAGGGAGGCTTCTAGCATATTTCCAGATATACTGATGAAGAACTGATGAAGAACTACTGTCTCTCCACAGAATGGCAGCATTCCAGGCACCAGACACTTGCATCTAGTTTGCACTAGAGTTAGTTAGGATTTTCAGTGGCTCAATATGCAGCTTGTATCCTTTCTTTTCTTAAAACAAGATGTAAATAATGTTGAATACTACAAATACACAAAATAGTCCTTGAGGATAATGGCAGTAGTGGTATTTTCTTACTTCTCTGAAAGAAATATCTTCACTGATGGCACTATTTTCATTTGTGTATAAATGGGTGTAGGTGTACTCTGTGTGTTTTGATTAGGTTGTAGTAAGAGACTCACAAATTCTAAATGTGTCGTGCATCTGGCCTTTAATTTAGTCTTCATGTCACCCATGTGAACTGCTTTGGAGGCATTTTTTTGTTCACTTCAGTGGCTCTACAGGGGGTACCTTAGGAAAGGTGGTCTTGGGGAATACACATGAGATAAATCTGACTGAACTTTGATTAGGGAACCTCTAAATGCTTGCAGCTACCTCTGCAGTGGAAGGAGATGGCGAAAAGCTGAGAGGGTACTTCTGGATTTAAGCTGGGCTGTGGAAGAGTAAAAACAGTTCTTTGAGTTGTAGTGTTATATGGTCTCATAACTAGAGAAATGCAGATCTTGTCAATGCAATGCACTTCGGTGGCTGCAAGAACAAGTCTTAGTTTTAACATTTCCTCACTTCTCACTGATTAGCTAAGGAATGTTAATATTTCTACCAAAGCTTTCACATGTAATTCATATGCTGCTGAAAAGTACTTTGACACTGTAACTTTATGAGCAAAAATAGATTAAAAGAAGGCTTCAGACCATTTTGCAATGTGATATCTGAGGATATTTGTGAAGTGTTCTCTGGATAAGAAACTTCTCGTCTATACAGAGTGAATATTCTTTACTGTTGGCTGTTAGGCATGCTAAGTGTCATGAAGTTGTAACGATAAATAGATTTTTTAGGAAGCAAGAAGTACCAAGAGAAGTACAGTTGCATGCCTTCAGCTTATTACTTCTGCAGTAATATTATTTTGTTAAAGATGGTATGTGATCATAGCCTTTCTTTTAACGTAAATGCAGGAAAATTTAAACGCATTTATAAGATACCTAAAATAATATCATTCTTAAGAGCAAACACAGACATGAACTTACAGCACACTAAGGGACAGTGAGTGAGCCCAGGTTAGCTTGTAAGTAAAAGCCTGTGAAAAGGGGAGCAGAAAAATCAAAGATATAAAAGAAGGAGCAAAAAAACCCCAAAACAGTCTCAAAAAGCATTTCGTTTAGGACCATGATAAAGGATAAAAAGAACATTTGAGCTAAGTACTGTCAGGAAAAGGTGCTTGGAACCATTAGCAAAGCTTGATTTTTGCTGAGTTTGGGAAACCAGAACTTTTGAAATTATTTGTAAATACTTTTACAGCACTGCATAGGAGCAACATCTGCCTCTTGACAGTCTCAGTTTCTACCTACAAGACCTTGAATTTTTTTTGGCTAGCTGTTCTTGCCTAAAAGGTGGTCCAGCTTGTGGAATTTACCAGCAATAAATAATTCCAACTACAACATTTAAAATATAGATTTTTACTGAGTGTGCAAAATTACATCCAAAAAACATCTTATCACATTTCAAATTAAATGCTTTAAGAAGATGTGAGTAGTGCTGAACATTTTTAACAAAAAAAATATGATGTTTTGCATTGGTAGAAAAAATAGTCTGGCTATCATCATAAAAAGTACCTGTAAAGCACAGAGAATACATTTCAAGCACTGTACTTGACAGCATGCTTCAGCTGTGAACCACATCAATCTGTGAAATATGTCTTCAATCCAGCTTAGCATTTTTAGCAAAGAAAATTTTGATAAAACCTTTTGCCCAGTTTATAAAACAGCTGGTAATATTTTTTAATTACTGGTCTGAAGAATAAGTCTTAGCTTTGAGGTTCCCTCACTGGTGTGAAATATTTGTACATCTCTTCTGAACTGAAATACTTCTATCCTTCCCCTTCCCATTTGCCTTTCCCAGTAGCTCTCTGAGCTAGTACTTGCGTGAGTATTCTCAAGCAGCATGCATTTTAGGGCCTGTTTCCAGTCTAAGTGCAGCAGTCTGATTTCAGGTAGGACACTCAAGAGATCTGATAAGACTGAGTAATTTTTCTGTTTTACATCTATAGGTAGCTGACCAACTGTTAGAGAATTGCTCTTTACAACATGTACCCTCTTACGGTGAAACTATAAGGAAACAGAAATATCGCAAAGTAATTGGGATGAGTGAGATTTTGTTATTAATCTTTCTTACTATGGTGGTGCCTGCAGACCCACCAAGATTGGGACTCAGTTCTGTGCAAACACACAAAACTAAATATTTTGTATTTCTTGTATCTTCCACCAGCTGATTGTCATCAGACCCAGAAGCCTGAATTATATACTTTTTAAAGGATTGTTCCTAACCCAAAGCTCATTAAAGTCAGAATGACTCCTATGTAAATTTAGTTGATTTTGGCTCAAGTTTATGATGAAACTGTACCTTCACTATTCATGCCCTGAGTTGAAAGCTGCACACATTTTTATTGTAGTGAATGTCTTCTCCCAGCCTCCTCCACGCTGCTCTTCTTTGGCTTTCGGCACTACAGAAAGCGGCGCAGGTCGTGGGACCTGAAGACACAGAAGTGGTGATTTGGCAGCTACCAAATAGTGACCTCTGTGACACACATATCACTTGCTTCTTAGTTATTTTTGGAAGTTACCTTGTCAGTCTGTCTGTTCAGTCATGCTCAGAGGTATGGATACCAATGACCCCGTGAGATGCTAATGACACTATCGTTAGCATCCAGAGAAGAATTGCTGGCATAAAGTGGAGACGCCAAACCTAAAAATGGACCTGGCAATTCTGCGTGTAACTAGAAAGATCATTGCTAGTTAACCTAGAAAAATGTCAAGTAATTTAATTTTCCCACAGCAATCTGTGAATGTCCCCTTCTTTCCTTTACACTGTCGCCTAACCATGGCTAGATTCCCGAGAGGGGCGAGAATGGACTGTTAAATATTTCGCATGTGGGAATACACAGCATATGTTTCAACTCTGTATCCATATATGTATGTACATCTCTCGCAGACGTAAGGTTAGTAGTTGTCAGTTACTCACAGACACATTCATATCTTTTATCACTATTCACATCAGCTTGAAATTTAAAGCCTGGAAAGAATGTGTTTTGTAACAGCAAAATCCTTCCAGCTCCAGGTGCAGAGGAGTGTGTCCAGGAATGCTCAAGGCTAAGTGTTTTTGAAACTGCAATTTTGTTGCCTTGGAAAAAAGGAACTGACCATTGTTTAAGGGAGTTGGCTAGAAGTTGTCTTTGGTTCCTACTTGGCTAAAAGATGTGGCGTAACTCTGGGCAAGTCACCAGGAACCTGTCTCCTGTGTAGAATATGAGGGGGGGGGAAGCCATACAGTGATTTGTATGACTTCACTCAGTACTAGACCTGGGTGATATTTTAAATTTTTCACAATTTAAAAAATGTTATGAGTGGCACTGCTCAAGGCTGTTTCCTCAGCTGGTATGTAGTTCCAGAGTTAGCCGAAAGTGCTGTAGGTGTGTTGAAGAAGCAGCCTGGGAGAAATTACACATTCACAACACTCAGCTGATGTCAGAGGAGCTAGACTGATTTGCTCTTGCTGAGTAGCCAGATGGTTTCTTTGCAAGTAACATGCACATTGTCTTATCCCAGAAGTAGTGCTGTGGAATAAGTGAAGTAGGAGTCAGTTGGTTTTTTCTCCTTCCCCCACCACCCACCTTCTAAAAGCAATACTTATTTTTATCATCTACTTTGTTTTCCTGAAATAGAAACTAAATTCATAGTGATTTTATCTGAAAGTATTTTCCTTCTATTCTTCTTCTCTTAAAGCCATTACATTGCCATATAGAGCTAGCAATTTACTGAAATGTTCTGTCATTTACAATAGCAGTTTACATTAAGTTCTGTCCTTGAGTATCATTCTGACTTTTACTTTGTAGTCATTGTGACTTTATAGGTCTCAAGGGATCTTCTTTTACATAATTTCTGTATTCTATTGCTCTAAGGGCTAAAAATTTTAAGCAGCGTAAGAATTTAATTACAAGTAGAAAGAGAGAGAGCTGGAATCCTAGCAGCTATGGTCGAAATAACAGGACTATTTAGAAATTATATGTTAAAACTGCATTTGTATCTATTGAAACCAGAAATATTTGTTGGTTCTTCTAAGTATTGCCTATCATTTATTGGCGGGGGGGGCGGGGAAGCTTGGGTAAGATTAACCCCAGTTGTTACTATTGCCTCCTTGCCGGAGGTTTTTACCACCTCAGTTACAGTATGGCTATAGAAACAGCAGCATTGGGATTTGGCACATTTGAGGGTGTGAAGACATCTGCATCGGAAAGAGAAAAAGCAGGTAGAGTCAAGGGAGCAGGCTGAAGTGGATCTTACATTAATAGATGAAATCTGAATTCTTTCAGAAAATTATTTGCTGTCGGAGTTTTCTGTTTCTGCATTCTCCCATGTGTCCAATCCAGTGTGTGCCCTGAGGCAGCAGAAACATCCAGTAAGGGGGAAACAGGTAGTATGGGAATGGCTGAAAATGATCATCTAAAGGCAAACTGGTGACCATTCATGAAAATTACTATTAGGAGAACAGTTTCTTTCTTACAACTCTAATTGAAAATCTGTTTTATAACAGAAAAAAAATAGTTTCCATGCTTCTTTGTAGAGTATTGCTGAAAGCCAGAGTATCTTATCATAGTTATGAATATCTTGATTTTGGATTGGTCCCCAAACCTACTTTTCTTAGAGAATCTAGATGTATTACATTTACATTATATATATGTTTGGAAAGGGGCTGTACTTGACCAGATCTAAAAAGTATGGTACAGTAGATTGTATTTATAAATATCATTCCTTAGAAAGCTTATTGTCTAAGGAAAAATACATATAGCACCATTAACAACCTTCTCCCTTTCTGATTTTTTTTTCTTAAAAACCCCCACATTTGGTAATAGTTTACGTTTTCTAGCTTACATATGGTAAATTTCTGAAGATGACGGACCTTTTTTGCCTGTAGCAGGTGGCTCTGACAACGCTGCTCATAAAAAGTAGAATATCATAGAAAGTAACGCTGACTTACTTTCAACTTTGAAAAGAACTTCAGTCAGTAAGCAATATCAAATGAATGAAGGCTACCATGTGGCCTGCTCTGTTAGTTGTAACATCATCTGGAATATTGCATCCTCATCAGAAACTCTTTCACGACCTTGGCAAAAAAAGTAATAAACGGAGATGAGGAGGTAGCGTGCCTATATGCCAGTAATGATTTCATGTACTTACATGCAATGCTGATATGCTGATATAGCAGCCATGGCAGGTCAGAGCAAATGCTGTAACCTATTTTCTGAGCTTTATTGCTCATTTTTCAGACTGGTAGTAGCTCTTACTACATGGAAAGGAAATTGCTGTTTCGCTGATAATCTATTTTTGGTACGATTCATCTTTGGTACTTACTTCAGATTCTCTTTTGCAGTCCATCCTTTGTCTGCTCTCAGTATGTCCTCAGGAATTCTTAAGTTGAGGAGCCTGCAGTTTATATGAGCCTGTCTGCCTCATCGTCAGATGTTACCCTTTTCCCCATTAATGTCTTTTGAAGCTTTTGATTTCTAGCCAAATATCTGACAGTAAAATCAGTAAGGTGCTTCTATCCCATTTCTAGAAATCAGTTAATTAGACTCCCTTAGGGCCCCAAAGAAAAGCCTCTTATCTTTTGTCAGTTTAATTTCTGCTGTATCCGTTTGTGTCAGTGCTTTGTGAAAGAATACTATAGTTTACTTTTTTCTTCATTTCTGGTTGCTCTTCAGAGTCTTCAGAATTTATCTTAAGAATTCATCTCAGACCAGTAGTCTGAGAGGAATTAGAAAACAAGATTTAAAAATCTTATTTCTCTTCATATGTCCTTCTTTCTCAAAGTCATGACACTCGCTACGTAGGGGGCATATTTGGGGCAACTATGACCTATTACAGTGTTAATTATATGAAATTGAAATTAATATGAAACAGAGACCATAAAGCCTCCTCCCACTTACTCGTTCAACCTTCTTTCAATCTGTTTTAATAGGAGAACACATTGCAGGGAAAATCTGGAAGAGAAAAGGGAAATATATGAAAGGACTGGGTTATGAAGAAAGGGAAAATTAAACTACATGCATAAGATAGTAAAAGTTGTTTATAAATACCTCTTTTGCACGTACATGCTGTTATTATGTTACCTCTAAAACACTGAAATGCTAAAATGATGAAAAATTTCCGTATGTTCAAAGTCATATGTAAAAGTCTAATTTTGAACTCCACTACTCCAGTGTGAATTCTGGGTCTGATCCCATTGATATCAGTGACAACTTTATTCATTAATTAATAGGAGGTAGTTTGGGATCCCAGTCTGACAGAGTAAAACGTAAGATTCTCTGGGCTCCAGTTGCTCATAGCATCCTGGGATATTCTTGTTATTAATATGAACCTCTAACATTCGCAAACACATCGTGAATGAGGAGGACTGTTATGTAACTGGTGAGAAGAAAAAGAAGGATTAAGCTTGACATGAAGAAAGGTTCAGGGTTTGTTTCTTCTTTGTCACTGTTCACATGGAGTCCCTTGGTGCTGCCATTCTGTAGCTCAGTACTGTGTCCTGTCAAAGGATAAACCAGAACAACTGTTACACTGAGTTAAGCTTATTTCAGAGGCAATTGTGAGAGGAAAACTATGCAAGAATCAAAAAGAATGGAAAGCAAGAGAGAAGGAAGCTCATGAGTGTTAGCACATGCTGTCATCTCAAGGATGTGCAATTCAGCTTTCAGAAAGGTCGTTTTCCTTTTTTGTATTTATACAGCTGCTTCCAGTTTAAATGAAATGGTCATTTGCTGAAAATGGATAGTGATAAATTGAGTATAATAATGGTTTAAAAAATTTATGAAAGGCAAGTTAATGAAGATGAGCTGTTCAGTCTCTTCATTCTCAGTCACTCTGTACTTAACAGAAAAATGCTTATCTCTAGCTCTGCCTGATCCAGGAAATGTGCGCATTATTGCATTGAAAGATATGGTGATTTTACAAACAGACATACAGCTCATGATATCTGCAGTTATTTATCAAGCATATTATGATTATGAATAAAGGAATATATAGCTTAACTCCAGTATTAGCAGTTACTCCAGTAACTTCCTCTTTTTAAAAAAAAGCTATAATATACAGATATGCATAATACCATTTTGGTATGCTAGTGGATGCATTTCCCATGTCAGAAGTAGTTACAGGACACAGATACTTATGTATCTCTCTTTATGCATTAGAATGCAAGCACATATGAAAGTGAAAGAAATGGCACAAGAGGAAACAGGTTTAGCGGATTCATCCTAAAGTAGTGGTTTGTTTGTCAGTCTTTAAATGGGTTCCTACATAGTGATGCAAAGATCAGGAACCCTCCAAAGCAACGTTGAAAATTAATGCATGTCTAAATGTCATAGGAAGGACAAGACTTGAAATAAAATTCACCCAAGAGGAGAATAAGCTAACGGACCGTGAAGTACCCAAAATATGTTGACTAAAGAAGAAAACAGAGTAAGGACTCCTCCACTTCACTTCCCCCCGCTCCCAGCTCCAAAGCATAGATAAACTTGCTATGTTAGATTTCACTGTAACGAAAACTGCAGTCCTCACACTGCAGTGGGCTGAAGCAATTCCCAGCCTTCATTCTGCTTCGCTATTAAAGGAGTTTCTTTATATCTCAGCTCTCTGTGGGCCCATTATATATGATGGAACAAAGCCATTAACCCCTTCATATCTCTGTCAAAATGTGACTTTCCTCCAGTGA
The DNA here is from genome assembly GCF_000690835.1 of Fulmarus glacialis. Lineage (NCBI taxonomy): Eukaryota > Metazoa > Chordata > Aves > Procellariiformes > Procellariidae > Fulmarus > Fulmarus glacialis. Next base: position 15,398 of record NW_009222975.1, on the reverse strand, counting down.
AGAGCTCTGTTTGTGGCTTTACAAAAGTGAGAGCTCTCAGGAGTTCTCAAGGTTCATTCAACTCAATCGCCCACAATTGCTTTGAATGGGCACAGTAAGTGGATAAATAAATTCCCAGATGGCAGTTAAAAAATGCGATCAGAAAGCACAAGTTCTCCCACACCAAATCGTAGAAAACAGGGCTGGAAAGGACCCCAGGAGATCCTTATCAAGTTCTGAATATTCCTGAAATACAACGCTAACAGCTGCGCTGCTGTATAAGTACAGCAAAGCTGCGTTCTGTTGACCAACACCTTGAAATAAAGAATAACGCCCCCCCTCATATAGGAGGGGTCCTTTGCTCTGTTTTTTCCTGTGCTTCCATGGCAACGTAACTTCAGCTACAGCTTTCCTCTCTCTCCGACATGAAGCAAAATGTATTCACGCTTCTCGGCTCGCTAAGAGCCCGCTCTGCGCGTACCTTCACCATCCCACTGCACGAGCTCCCTGGGCAGCAACATCCCATTTCTGCCTGTGGAAAGGATGGTGCTCTATCTGTGAGAGACTGTGTATATCCAGTGTCTCTGATCTTCCGCGCTGCCCACTTCTTCCTATTCTCTTTTTGCTAAGAGCAGCCATGTGAGAGGCTCTGTTTTCTTCCTCCACTCCCCAATTCACCATATTCCCCCTGCCAGGGGTCCTGTGCTCAGCCTCTCTGCCCCCCACGTTTCCTGCTCAGAGGCAGGAGTAGCATACACCATTTGCTCTTTGCCTCCGCCCTAAGTATGTGTCATTCAGACCGCCCTGCTGAGGGGTTGAGCTGGGGTCTTGTGTTGCGACAAGCTGTTAGTGGAAGCAGTTGTTTGAGCTGTAGGGAACTGTAGGAAGAGCTTCATTGCTGTGGCTGTGGAAAACATCTTTCATTTTTCTCCCAGATAATTACAGTCCTGGCTAGGAGACTTCTATTGCCTGAGATTCTGGAATTCATCAATGCCTCATGGAAAAGTTAGCCTAAGAATCACGGGTGGAGAGAAAAACCACCAAAATCCTGTTGAGTTCAGCCTAAATTGTTACAAGTCAAGCCTGGTGCTGCACTCCTCCCAGAACCGTGGGGTGAGAGGAATTCAGCTTCAGTGCAGATTTTGGGTGACCTCTCATGTGACTTGGCTGGTGCCCTTAGCCCTCATCTTGTGAGGTGGCCGCAGGCTGGAGTCCCTGATGAGTGTGGGTCATCAGGACACTTGAGGCTTTGATGTTCTTTCCATAGCCTTTCCTAAAGAAGTAAATTTCACTCAAATTAAAGAAAGACCAAAAAGCAGGAAAAATGAGGAAGTTTGCAGGAGTTATTGAGTGGTCTCCGGGGTTTTTTTGCTTTTGATTTCACCAAAAGCTGCATGAGTCAGTTCAAGTACCCACAAGACATTTCTAACTCATCGCTAGTGCAGCAAATTTCTTTCCCCTCACTTCATGCTCTTTCACCCTACTCACTACCCGAGTACACTTTGGAACATGTTTATGTGTCATATTCTTAAGGAGGATGTCTTTAACTTAAAATCTCTCCCCTAAAATAATATCCTAACATACCTTCTTAGATGCATTGCATAACATATATTTATATTCGCATACACTTGAGTATCCTGTGCAGCAAATTTCTTTCCCCTCACTTCATGCTCTTTCACCCTACTCACTACCCGAGTACACTTTGGAACATGTTTATGTGTCATATTCTTAAGGAGGATGTCTTTAACTTAAAATCTCTCCCCTAAAATAATATCCTAACATACCTTCTTAGATGCATTGCATAACATATATTTATATTCGCATACACTTGAGTATCCTCTTAACCTCTTTTACAAAGTTCTCTAATGAAGTTAACG
>NW_009222975.1:0-13523 GCF_000690835.1 Fulmarus glacialis | reverse complement strand
TATATACCACTGTCCTACTTCATGTGTCTGTCTTTTTCTTGTTTGTTTAAGAAGCTGCCTTTTGGGATGCCAGTAGCGTTTCTGAGTGTCGAGAGGGATCTGGTACTCTTCTGGTTGAATTCTTTGCTTGAGGAGGAACATCAGCAGTACTTGTGCTTCCTTGTAAAGGTCCAGCATTGCAAGTTCTGAAGGTGCTGGTGAGAATCTGTTGTTGTAAATACCGCAAAATAACAGTGTGGGGATACAGTAGGAATGGGATCTGGAGTACCAGTATGATTAACCTGTTTTAAAACAGGCTGTTATGGATTTTCTACAAATCACAACTGGTTCCCAATTGGAAAGTGTTTGTTCAAATACTACTATACATAGCTTGTTCTACTCTGTTTTGATGGTGTTTGCTATGGCCATCTGATAAAGTCTTTAAACGTGTTAAATGTGCTAGTGTTCATATCATGCTCCATGAATTCTTAGACAGTTTCTTGGCCTCAGGGATGAGATTTTTGGGGCAGACTAGGTCTTTTAATGTAAGGATTAAGCTTTCAGGACTCTAAAACATGGCAAATGTAAAAGAGCAATTCATATTTAGAGTGATTATAGAGTTTTTTCTAGTCTCCAGAGGCAACATGATTTAAGCACATTAAAGCAGAGTTTTTAATAATTAGATTACCAGATTAAAGCAGAGATTTATTTTTATAGCAAGCAAAAACATTCATCATAGATTAATGGAATTTGGAGTCAGGTTTTTAATATAATGACTGGAAATGGCACTTCTCACTTTCTTACACTGAAAATTTTTTCCTATGTATGAACATGACATCAGCTTAGCTGAAATGTATCTTCATTATGTGGGTTGAACTCATGTGGAAAAAAAGGAATTATCATATTTGTATTCGCTTTTATCATCTTGTGCTCAAATATAGAGAATTTTTCTTTATATACTCGATGTTAGTTCACTTCATATACCACATCATTGTTTCTGGAGATAATATTCATATTCTTCATAGCTTTTTAGGGCTCTCTTTCAGGCACTTTACAGAAGTCAAAGATATGATCTTTGCACTGAAGAGTCTGAGGGAATGTGAGTGTTTGTGTTAACAGATAAGCTGCACAACTTTAATTTAAATCATCCTTGACAACATCAAACATCCAGGTGCAACATAATCTGATATGGCAAAATTAAATTGATGTATGAATAGGGTTATCGTATATTCAGGTTCTCCTAGTTTGGGTTTTTTTCCTTGCCCAGGAACTTTTTGAAGCCGTATTTTAAGTCTGCACGTGTACTGTCAGTCCATTTATCCATTAACACAGAGCAGCCCGCTCAGAGGGGTCTTGCATAGATTGCAAAGTCAGCAGTTGTAAAATTGTACCTTCTTGTTGTAATGGTATGACTATATAGGTAGGTGAAACTATAGGGGGCAGAGGTAAGCACAGAGCAAGTTACGGTATGAATGGGTAAGAGACTAGTTCTCTATAGAACACAGGCCTCTGTCTATGTTCTTGCTGACCCCACACAGCAAATATAGAGTTACTTGTCTTTGTAAGGGTTGCCATATTTATGATCTGCATTAAGTTAATAGTGTACAATAGCCTGATTTGGATTTTTGCCACCTAAATTCAAGGAATTTTTTCATTAGTATGGGTAGTAAATTGATCCTTTGTGATCAGACACGAGAGATATTACATTCTGCCTTTTTGCAGTCATGAAACATGCTCCCATGTATTTTTTTCATCAGTTCTCATCTGTTTAGACTGCAGTAAATCAGTGAAATATCTTCTCTTGTTTGATTGTGGACTAAATCCCTGTTGAAGAATCTGTGATATCTTTTGTACTGTATGTTATGATATATTTTCCTAACAATAGGCTGTGATGACATAAATTTGGAATAGTAATATACCTCCAGTTATTAAAACAGTCTTATTCAGATACATGTTTCTTCCACAACAAAACCTGGGGAAAATAAAGAAGCATTGCTAATTGGTGGATCATGAGAAACAATGTAGAGAAGCAGTATAGCGATGAGGGCTGAGCAATAATAGTCTGTTGTTGCATTCACTGATTTGCTTACTAATACTCCTTCTACAAGGCCTGTAAACACAAAGGAAAACTTAAATGTTGAGTCCCATAATGGATATTCACAAATATTAGCTTTGATCCAGGGAGGATAGTCTCTTTGGGTTCTGCCTACAGTCAAGGGTGGAAGTCAGGTTACTCTTAAACTGTTGCTTAACTCTAAGTGTCCAGGTGCCTTGTAAGAGCCTCTCCCCAATAGTGTAGTGGCACACTGCTTTGCAGTCTTTCACCAGCTTGAAGAGCCTGTTCATTTCCCCAGTGGAAGTTCAGACCTGAGTATAAGCCGCAGCCTCCTAACATTAGGCTCACTCTTCTCAAATATGTTTGCAGACCCATTTGAAGCATTTCACAGAGCATCGGTGCTGCCGTAATTGGAAACAAGGGAGACTAACCTGCCTAAGCTGTACTGAGCCTTTCTGAGTATTTTCCAGAGCTATTCCCCCTTCCCCATGCACACAAGAGATGTCATGGAACACAACAGTGTGTGCATTGCTGTGTCTGGTGCCAATGCCGCTTAGTGCTGAGCATCAGGACAACTTTCTCTGTCTCACATTAGTTGTAACTTTCTCTTTTGCTCCTTTCCCTTCTTTTCCAGTTCCTTGATAAGGAATGAGCCTTGTCAGTGATCATTTGTATTTTAGAGAGCTTCAAGGAATTGGATCAAGGAATCTTCTTGCATTTGTTTATGGCATTGAACTCTGAAAGTCTGGGCAACAGCCAGCCAGTTGTCACATGAAAAATAAATTTTAAAAAGGGAATAGGATGGACACGATTCCCTTGCAACTGGGGAAAAGCTATGGGGCAGAGTGGTGATTTAGCAGTTGCACTGAACACTGCCATAGTAGAAGACTGTGATGCCAGTTTTTGTTTCTGCACAAGAAGGTGTTGCCAAGGTTGATCTATTCAGCTGATATAGGCCTTAATTGCTTAACAATGATTTCGTAGCTATTTGATTATAATCATCGGCAAATGCTGAAGGAAATATGTAGTAGTGGTACAGGGCACTGTAGCATGGTGTCCTGAGGAAGTGTGTAGGATAACATTTGTAGGTAGAGAGAATATATTTTTTTAGACTACTTGGTATAATTGGAGAAGTTAGGGGAGCTTTTGGGCACAAGATCCCTTGTAAAGATCTCGGTGTAATAGAGAACTCTTGTTCAGGGAGTAGCTCTTTGCTGAGCTATAGGAAAAGGAATTTATGGCCACAATCTTTGTCCTTCACCTTAAAGTTTTGCAGAGGGCTGGTGAATCCAACAAATACTTTGTCATCTACTAATTTGCTTATTTTCAGAGAAAATTTCTTAAGCATTAGCAATGGAATAACAGGAACTGAAGTGGTAACCTCTGCTCTTACAAAACAAACACCTTTGCTTTCTAAGAACATGAGAAAATGAGATCTATATAGTAATGACTGACTGATCTAGTTTGACTCTCTATCCTGCCTAGGATGCAGAGGTAGGTGCTCATCATCAAGAAACACCTAATAAATACATGCCAAAATGAATATCTCCTCTGGTTCAACATCCCTACTATTTGATAAAGTGCTAATGAAAAAGCAAAAAAGAATTGTAACTGGAAAAAAAAAATTATATTTCACAGTTCCTAATTTTTCACCTTGCTTGTTTTCTTACAATAATAACACCTGAGTTGACATATGGCAAAGATGGTTTCTTAAGGTTATCATTTTGCTCAGAATTGCAATGCAGTATGTTTCATGTGTTACCATAAATTTTGGAAACAGTTATATTTTTGAAACCCAGCATTTTTCCAAGTTTCTACTTAATGATTTTGACATGTCAAAGCATTTCACCTGTAGTGATTAAGCAGAGAGATATGGTGACAGATACTGGTCTGAGTTACTCTTTGCTTGAGTAAGTATATGGAAGCAGAATGTTACGGTGTGTTGCCTTCTATTATGGCAACACTAGCAGGATTTACAAGTTAACTGTAAAGATTTTCAGATGCGAAGTAAGGACAACTCTGTGAATGAAAGAGAAGCAAGGAAATAGATTCTGTGAGCAGCCAAGCAACTTAAAAAGCATGACGGAATACATACCCTCCTCTGTTCGTTCCTGATTCAGCACCTTAAAATCAAGGAAGGGAAAAATGTTCCTGTTATTATACTGGGTCTAATAGACCTATATATTTTCTACACATCTAAGAACTTGGAATGCAGGCAAGAGATGTGTATTTATTAGGATGCATATGTTCTCCATAATTAGTCTACTGCATGATTGTCTGGAGAACCAACTGTTCAACCTTAGATATGAGCCTCTGAATAGAGTGTAGTTATATACAAGAAATGTTAAGCTAGAAAATGTTTAACATAATGGTGGCTGAGGTTGTGTTGGTACATGGCTTTTCCTCTGCTTTGCCTTTACATAAATATTTAAATAAATCTTAAGTTTTATGGGGCATGTGTTTTCCTCAGGTGAAAAGGTAACATCTACCAATGGCTGACTCAAATGAAAATTTGATGTAACTCAAAAATATTTTATTATACACACAGTGATGGATTACCAACTAAGCGGTACATAAAAGATCTGTCCATGTCAAGAAGTAACAGAACAAACGTTACTCAGAGCTACACTTCACACCTTCAATACAAGACAGCTATTGAAAAGAAAGAAAAATTTTCTTAAGCAGATAAAACATGAATACGATTACAAAAATGCTAGTAAGCTATCAACTTAAATGTACAAAACTTTTTCAAAACAAGTATTTTGCTATTAGCTAAGGAGGACAGAGAAATGGTACTAAATGCGTGTGGTATCTTATTTGGGCTTGTCATGCTTTTAACCTTTCTGAATGTCACTAGCCTGAGGCATAGCTACACCACTCATCTTCATTTGCTTTTGTATTTTGCGACCCACCAGGTGAAATAAAGCAGCCTCTAATTTGGACTATGGGTTCCATTTGAGGCAGGCAGGTATTTTGGGTGACATTAAAATAGAGAAAGCCCCACCTGCCTCGTGATATGGACTTCTCTGTTTAAAAGCAATGAGACCAGGGTTTTAGTAACATGCATTTGTGAATATTGCATTTTTGCAGAAACAGGGTACACGCAATATGTGGCAAGCAAGCCACACTAGAAACAACCTTTTATTTCAATGCAGCCAGGTATCCACACAGCACATTTAAACACACATATGGTATTTGTGAAGGCATCCATGCCAGTTTGTTAATACAACTCCCAGCACAACTGAAGCCTTAGTTCAGACAAAGGTCTAGAGCTCTATTCAGTACTATGGCACCACCACCAAATATACTTATAAATTCATTCGTTTTAAAAAACAAGCCATTTGAGTGGGTTTTCCCACAAGGGCTCAGCCACTCAACCTTATATGCTGCCATTTTTGAAAGGAAGATATTTTGTCTGCTAGCTTCAGGTTCCTGGAGTAAAGTCTTCAGAGAAAAGCTCATTTGTCAATTAGACACGCTCTTCTCTTGATCTCGCTCAAGCTATAGGGCTTGTTCGCATAGAGAAGTTGGTGCACAGTAAATTCAGCTGTGAACTTAATAACTGTCCAGAGATTTTATGCCATTTCTGTGCTTGACCACCTACAGACCATTGTATCAGGCAACTTACCTTAGAAAAAACAAAGAGCTACTCCAAGCGTACAGGGGATAACAGGCTGTAAATCCACACACTTCTTTACCTGTATCTTAACTTCCCTGTGTGGATAAGCCAAAAAATAAATGCTCATCAGAGAACTTGTGAACCTAACAAAAATTAAACATCCAAGACATGACTGGGAAATTCAGCCTTTTTGCTGTTTTCAACATAATCTCTAACTGTAGGATGCTACAAGTAAAACCAGTTCACTGACTGGATTAGCTGCATCCACACTGTAGAAGCATTTCTCAAAGGTGTAGATCTTCTGAAAACCTGAATGCAGCACCAGCAGCGTTCAACAGCTCTCAGAGAAACACCTTTGGCTATTCTCTGGGCTTTTATGCTTGAGCTATCGGTTGGAAGTCCCCTTTGAGGAGATTTAGAGTCTGGATATAGTCTCAGAATTTAATAAAAGTGTTTGTTTTAACTTGCTTTAATCTTCAGAGAAGGCTGAGGGAAATTCCAAGTGACTGAAAAGACACAGAATAACTAAAGCCTTCAAATCTGTTAGAGCTTTAGCTAATTTTATGTGCCTCAATATGCGCACTTTCATATCCCCTAGCAGATAGGGACTGGTAAACAATCAAGCAAGTCTGAAATATGTTCCTGCAAGTCGATGACTTCAAAGCGTATCATGAGGCATTTTTCACTGTTTCTATAATCTACTGTAGTGCTGTATGTTAATGAGTGATGGCCTGTCCCCACACAATTATAGGTTGTTATTTCTTGTTCTGATGTCTGCTGTTCTTTCACAGAGTGAATTTTAATTCAAATAGGTCTGAAGATGGAAAGCACTCGGGAAACTTGGTATGGCTTCAGAATGTAGAGCTGAAATTTGGAATATTTTTAAGGTGCTTTGTTAGTTTGTTGTCTGTGGTTTTGCTGATGTGATTCATGTTTGCCTGACCTCCTGCTTTTTCATAGAGACCTCAGGTTGTCTGTTACACACCTGAAGACAATTCAGCTCCTGCTTTGTTAAACTCATCAGAACTGGATTTGTGGACTGGGAACTACAAGGCTATCACCATGGCTGTGTGACAAGATTTTGAATTTTTAAAAAATTATCTTCCTTTATTCTACTCTAATACTACAGCTCAATTTCTCTACCTGATAAAATACTTATGATTGTACCTGTTCAACAGTAGCTACCCCGAAGTTTAATCTGATGCCTGAGAAAAAAATTAACAAACCTGAAATAGAAAATAATATACAAATTAGTATTTAAATAGTATAGAGAATCTGAATATAAAATTAATTACTTTTTTAAAAGTACCATTATTGTTTATGCCACTGGATATAAACTATTTCAGTTTATTAAATTCTTTCTGAATGCTCATGTGTTTAGCATGCATTTGAAATCTTTAGTAAGATTTTCTTGAAAAAGCCTCCCTGTTGCATGGTGGATAAACATTAGACTTCTCAGCCTGTAGGTCTCTGTAGCATTACTAACACCAAGCCTAGCTGAGAGAAAAGGAATTGATTAACTTGCTATGGATTTGGATGAAGAGCAACTGGCTGGAATTGCTTATTTTGTGGCCATGAAAGTCTTTCTGCAGTATGGTGTTTAAGCTGTACTTGTGTGAATCAAGACCGCCATCCTATGGTTGCTCACAGATTAGTGTTCATGGCAATTCCAGCAAACAAAGGCTATCCCCTCACCATCTCTCTTTGCAGGGTGGTTGTACTTAAACAAAAGATAACACTTTGTCCTCACCGTATCTTAAATATTCTGTTTTGCCATGCTGTGCATTTGTTAAACTTCTTCCCAGCTGCCAAAAATCTGCAACTTTAGTTGCCTGTCGCAGGTAACTTTCATAGCTCTGAAAAGGTACCAAAGGGGACGAGAGCAGAGGGAACAGATTAAAACAAAAGTGTCGCATAGCCAGATTAAAATGAACCTGTGGTGTAGTCCCCCAGGCTAAAAAATAATAGTTATTTTGGCATCATAAAAGAAGCATTTCGGATGCTGCTGCATCTTTGCTTGCCAAGCTAAATGCTAAAGCAGAGCTATGGCCAAGTTCATTCCTGAACCTTTACTTGGTAAAGAGACAAACTGCGAGGCTACAGTAATTGCATATTACCATAGTATTTCAATATGCTGTAGTTTCTCACAGGACACGGTCTAATACGTAATATTGTTTAGGGACCCATGATAGCTTATCCTTCATAGACATTTTTACAGATGCTTTCTAAAATAAGCTAACATCAACTGCCTGTTCCCCAAGCATTGTCTGTAGAATGGCTTCAGAGCTCTCTTAACATAAGACTACGGTTCTGTTTTCAACAGAAATCCTCAAAGTAAATCCCAACAATTGGAGGAAAGGACTGAGCAGTTTTCTGTTTATGAAAATTGAGTAGCTGTTTGTTTGATACTGCTTGTTGGTATGTGTCCCACTTGAAATGTTAACTGCTGCTGCCAATTTTTACAGAGCATTTATGTAATTATTTAATATGGGTTTCTGCTGAATGCCTAATTTTCCTTGACTGCATTGTGCTTGACAGTAATGAAATATGAAGACATATCCATATGTGAAACTTAAGAGGGCTGGTCTACACAGGAACAATCTATAAATGTAAGGAAATCAGCTGAACATATGAAGTCAATACACCTAAATTACTATATCTTAAACTCCTCTGTGGATAATTTCATTCTCAAGTAAAGTAATTTCAGTGTACTGCAGACTAAGCCAAATAGTAAAATCACTTCACAACTAAATGAGAACATCCATACTATGTTATAGGCTCTAATTTAGGATGTGTGAAAACACCCTCTTGCAAGCCTGGTTAGACTGAACTAAGAAACTACTTTCCGCAACTACTCATCACCATTCAGCAGTCAAAGGTTGCTGTCTTTATCCATACAGTTTGTGCAGGTTGGATGAGCACTCTCTGACCTGTGGCAGTACAAATTTAGGCAGACCACATTTATACTTTTTGGTTTTTTTTTTTAAAACTAAGTCACGTAAGTCATCGAAGCTTTGAAAAAGTGCTTTACTGGCTGAATTGGTAGAATAACATTCGTTAGATGATACAGCAACAATCAGCTGGAGGAAGGCAGGAGATAAAATTTTGAGCTGCTGTGTATGAAGGTAGATTTCTTCATCCTGCATAGTTCTTGGGTTTTTACTGTCAAAGCTGGGATTGGACCAGAATTAACAGCAGCCTTTCTTTCTCATTTACTAAAATTTCTTGAAATACATCTTGTTCTACTTGCTTTGGATTATCTTGGGAAAATATTGCAAATATGATTAACTGTGCTCATAGAATGGATTTTTTTCTTCATAACATGGTGCCAGTCTTCTTTGGTGCTGCATAGATGTAGGAGAATTAGAAGCGTGTTGATTGCAGTTAAATTCATTGATTGCTAACAGCAGAAATGATGCAATATATTTATTGATGCATGCCCATTCTTCAGGTAGACCATGACCACAGCCTTGCGTAAATATGGTGGTATTTCTAGCACCCACACCCAGCCAGTGATTGGTATCTATCCTCCTTTAGGCAAACAGGCAAAAAATATGTCCTCCTGCCTCAGACATCTTGTGTGTCTAAGAAAAGAGGCGGGTACAGGCAGACCAGGACACTAATTACGTTTATGAATAGTTGTATTATACCCTCTAGCATAGCCAAATATGGCCAAGTGATGGAACCTCTAAATGTACGAAACTGCTTTACCAGTATACCTTGTAAAAAGAGAAAACATTGTGAAGTATCATTTCCTCACTGAAAAAGTCAGAAACTATTAATTATTCTATTATCATTTTATATAATTCTCATATGGAGAAAACAGACGTGGTTGATTTTGTACACTTGAAATCACCAATTTGTATATTAATATTGCAATACAGCCAGTAGGTGGCAATAGCTATTTAATTTAGTAAACTAAGCCAGCTACCCAGCTCATGTTCTGGTGCTCATGTTAGCTTTGAGCCTTACAAAGTAACTCAGTCCCCAAGAGTCTTACCCAGTGTATTCTCAGCTTTATAGTTGAAGAACCTGCTGTGCGGGCAGGCAGTCATTTGTCAGAGCAGTGCCAGAGCTGGGACTAAATTTAAGTTCTAGTCTCCTGTTCTTCTATGTATTCTATATATTATCTCATTAGGAACTTCTGAATGTTTTTTCCTTATGTTACATACAAATTTAAGATGTGTTCTAAACCAGCTATGAACAAATACTTTCCCAAGGCCTCTCTTTCTATACCATGTATGTATGCCTTTGTACTTGTATTGAGAGAGACACCAGCAAGCTGTAGATATGCATGTATATGCACTCTAGGAGTATAGATACAATATCATATAAGATATGAAATTACCTTTATTTTCTGTGGATGATGCAGAATGTTATTATCTATAGGATATGAAGAAGGAAGGGTTTGTATACAGTCCTTAAAACTGATTAGAGTGTAATAGCTGTAATGCTTAAGAGTTTGCTTGGGACAAAGTCGTGAAGTGTTTTCTCAGATTAGTGAGACATTACTCTCATAAAGCATTACGTCCGGAGTTTTTGGTAACACTGCTGTCAATAACTGCTCAGAAGTACATGTAAAAGACAAAAGGTCTGGTCCTTGACTTGTCAATAGAGTGGTTTTGTTTTCTGCAAATAGACATCAGGTGGCTCTGCTATTTGGACCAACTGTTCAGCATATCTTCAGCCAGAAATTTAATTTGAGATAAGAATGAAAGACAATATCCATGGGAGAAGAGGATAAACAAGAGGCAGATGGTCCATGTGTGAAACTTGCAATGCCAAACAGTGGATTAAGATGCTCTTTTAAAATGCTACTTCACAACCTTAAAGCAACTGAGAAAAGTTACATTTCCACTAGCTAGAGAATGAGAAAATTTAGTATGGTCTTCACTAGAACATCTCCCATTTGCTGAACTACTATGGGAGCTGCTTGTCTAAAAAGTGACCTATCTAACAGCAGTTGATTACTGCACTGTAAGTAGAGGGAAGCATAAAAGTGCCACCTCCTTGCATGGTTTTATCAAACTAGTTACCAGACTGATCAGCTCTGGGTCAGAGCTACGAAGTGCATGAGACTCATAAGAAAACCATTTGGGCAGTCAACCATTTGCCAGGTCGCCACAATGCATCAAAGCTGCTTCTTCAATCAGTGCTTCTGTTGTGATGTTGTAGGATAGCCCCCAGGACTAAAGTGCTGTGATGGGTTGTGCTCTAGACAAAGAAGCAGCTCAGACACATGGAGCTTTGCTATGGAAAGGACAATAAGTCTATCAACAGTTTATGGGATCAGAAGAGAAGTCACAAAGGGAGACACAGTGGTAGGAGTCTGCTATGGACTGCCTACTCAAGAATAGAGGGTGAACAAAGCCTTTCTTAAAAAAAATGGAAGAAGTCCCCTGATCATAGGCCCTGCTTTTCAGGAGGGTCTTGAATGACTCCGACATCTGCTGGGTGGACACCATAGCAGGGCGCAAGCAAGTAATGAGATTTCTGGAGCACGTGGGACAAATTTTTGATTCAGTTGCTGGATAGACCAACTCAATGAGGTGCTCTGCTGATCTTCTCTCCTGAATATGTAAGAACTGGTACAGAATGAGAAGGCAGTCTTAGCTGCAGTGACCATAAAAAGATCCTGATGGACTTAAGGGAGGGGAATAGCAGTCTAAAGACCCTGGACTTCAGGGGCTTTTTCAGTGAACTAGTAGGTGGGATCTCATGAGAGGCTGAAGGGCAAAGAACCCAGGAGAACTGGCTGACCATCAAGAACCTTCTCTTTAAATCAGAAGAAAAGAAAACAAATTAAAGAAAATGAGCAGGTGTAGCAAGAAGTCCAGGCTGAACAGGGAACTCTGGACTGAGCCTAAACACAAAAATGGAATGTATAGAAGGTGGAAGCAGGGCCAAGCTACCCATAAGGAATATGGAAGCATCACCTGGGTGTGGAATGTGGGCCTGCTACTGAACAAGGTGGACAATCTTGTGCCAAAGGACACAAAAATGTTCAATGTCTTCTTTGCTTTGGCCTTTACTAGGAAGGTCTCCTCTCAAGCTTATCTGATTCCTTTATCTAGTAGCAAAGCTTGAGAGAGAGAGGTATTACCCATGGTAGAGGATGGTCAAGTTAGAAACTACTTAAGCAGACTGGATGCACACAGGTTCATAGGCCTGGATGGGATGCATCTGAAGGTGCTGAAGAAGTTGGTGCATGGCATTGCAAGACTCCTCTCTCTTACCTTTAAAAGGTTATGTTGATAGCAGGTTTTTGATGACTTGAAAAAGAGAAATGTCATGCCCAGCTTCACAAATGGTAAGAAAGAGGATCTGGGAAACTGCAAACTGGTGAGCCTTACCTCAGCGCATTAGAAAATTAGGGAGAAAATCCTGGAAGCCACTTCCAGTCAAGTGAAGGAAAGGAAGGTGAGTGGGAAGAGCCAATGTGGATTTACCAAGGGCAAATGGTGCCTGACCAGCCTAATCACCTGCTATAGTGAGATGATTGGTTCTGTGAATGAGAGCAGTGGCTGTAGATTATCTTGATTCTAGCTAGGTTCTTGATACAGTTTGTTAGAAATCCTTATAGCCACATGGAGGAGAGATGAACTGGATGGTTGGACTATGAGGTGGTTGGATTGTTTGGCTCAACATGTGGACCTCAGTATTTAGAAGCTTAATTGGCAGCCTGTTACAAGAGGCATTCTTCAAGGGTTGATGCTAGGGATTATATTGTTTTTTAATATCTTCCTCAACAAACTAGTTCATGGGATGGGATGCGTGCTCATCACATTCATGGATGACTCCAAACTGGAGTGAGCAGTTAGTCCACTGTAGGACTGGACTGCCATTCAGAGGAACCGTGACAGCTAAAGAAATGGGCTGGCAGAAACATCATGAAGATAAACAAAGTCCTATACCTGTGATGGACTGTAGGGATAACTGCCACAGAAAAGGACACTGCAGACAAGTTGAACATGAAGCAGCATTGCACCCTTACAGCAAACATATATTTGGCTACAGTAGCAAAAGTGTAGCCAGCAAACTGAAGGAAGCGATTACTCCCCTCTCACTTGGCAGACCGCATTTGAAATACCTTTCCTAGCTTCAGATTCCTCGGTACCAGCAAGATATTGACAAAGTGGGAGCATATGACACACAAGGAGAAGCAGAGAATTGTACTTGCTTCACCTGGACAAGGGTAAGGGTCAGCGAGTCTAACTGCTGTCTTCAGCTACCTAATGGATAGTTACAGACAAGACGGAGCTAGACTCTTCTTGGATGTGCACTGTAGCAGGACAAGTGATGATGGACGCAAGCTGCAGCAAAAATATTCTGACTGGATGTAGGGAGGAATTTGTCACCATGGGAGAGGTTAAGCCCAAGAACAGATGCCCAAAGAGGCTTATGAAACTCCATGCTTGGAGATTTTTGAAACTTGACTTACCTAACCTGAAGCTGGCCCTGCTTTGAGCAGATTGCACTAAGTAACCTCCAGAGGTCCCTTTCAATATAGTTTTTCGTGTGAGTGTATGGTTATCTTAATATAAGTCCTTAATGCAATTCCTGGCAACCTGGATATGTTTTATAAAAATGATTAAAATTTTAAAAAAATACAGTTCTCCATGAAAGTCTCCAGGTAATGAAGGCAATGAGAGGTGTGCATTCATTAATCATGCTTGCCCATGCCCAAAACAGGAAAGAGGATTTCAGATATGTATCAGTGCCCTGAGAGCACTAATGGCCCTGCCTGTCCCTGCCCAGCCCTAATGGCCCTGCCTGTCCCTGCCCAGCCCCTCCCCTCACCCTGCCCAAGGCCCGGGACCCCATGTCAGCCCCCCCGGGGCTCCCCTCACCCTGCCCAAGGCCCGGGAC
>NW_009222974.1:2526-21213 GCF_000690835.1 Fulmarus glacialis | reverse complement strand
AACAGTACACAGTACACAGATGTCGTGGTGGTGTCACAGCAGGTAAAATGTTGGCAGTGGCAGTTGGTGACATCACCAGCCCAGGATGGGTATAAAAAGGGCTGTGCAGGCTGGCAGGTGAGCAAGGGCAAGGAGGGGAGGGCATGGGGCCAGGGGCTGCCCATGGTGATAGAGGGTGGCTGCTTTGAATATCCGGACAGGGAAGCAACCAGACCACAGCACGTTCCTGTCCTCTCCCTCCTCTGCCACTGAGATGGAGAGTTGCCAACAGCCTACAGGACAGACAGCACCAACCCCTACCCCATGATGGGTCTCAGAGGGAGCTGGAAGCTCTCCAAAGCTATGGAAAAAGGGAGCTCTGTGCCCTTTTTCCATGGGTACCCTGGGGCTGAGCTCCTGGCACTAGCTCTAGTGATGTAGTGGCCATGTCACAGTGAACAGAATGCTGGTGGTGGCTAGCATAGTTGGCCCAGAAGGGGTGTCTCCCGGCCATCAGGGAGGCACGGAATAGACAGTCTTGGTGTGCGGCTGGGAGAGCCCTGGCCAGGGAGGCAGGGGCTGCCTATGGCAACAGAGGGTGGCTGCTTCAGTCGGTGGTTCTCCTGTTTTTGACAGCTGCAGCTCTGGACAGGGCCATGAGCAGGTCATGGCACACTTCTGTCCCCTTCCCCCTCCAACACTCAGCCAAGGAGTGTTGCAACTTTCTACAAGGATATTGACTTAAGGATAAAGAAACACCTTATCCTGTACCTCTACACCTTATCTTGTATCCTGTGATAGATAGCATCATGGTCCTACAAGCAGCTGGTAAGTCCCCGCAGCTGTGGACAAAAGGAGCTCTGCAGCACCCACCTTCTTTTTGTGAAACTTAGCACAGAATGAAAAAGTTTATAAATAAAAAATTTCTGATTCATGAACCCATTGGCTGGTTGTTCTTTTTGTGCTGTCTTTTTTGGGAAACCTTTTGAGACTTTCCCTTACTGTACTTATTTCCTTATTATATTTAATTTATATATCTTTATATGTGTGTATGTGTAAATGCAGTATATACACTTATTTAAATATACATTCCTAAGGTGTATCTATGTATAAATCGGAGAGCTGCACGGACACACTCGGGTAGGCAGAAGGCACCAGGGCTGGGTCCTGCAGGTTCCCCAAGAGCCAGATGCACAGGCCAACAAACAAGCCACATATTTTATATTGGCCCAACTGTTATTCTCCTTGCTAGCAGCAGGATTTCTAGCTCACAGCACTGGTGAAATAGCAGAATGGTGCTAGTATGGCTGAGAAGAAAGGTGATATCTGAGGGGGGATATGGCACACACCACTGCACAGGACAGAGGCCCTTGATTTAGCACTGTGGTTTGTATTGATACTTCTTAATTTGAGGGCCTTAACATAGGCACCTAAACTAAGAGAATAAACTTAATTTGGTCTCTCCATAAGCAATTAAGAGAGGTAGGCATTTCCGAAGATCAAATCAATGCAGTTAAGATCTGAATTGCTTTCTGTACACTATTGTTGCTCTCCATCTCAAAAGACAGTGACTCCCTGAATAGGCAATGAGATAGTGAAGAGAGGCACCTGCCTTAGGTTACCTGTAGAAACTTGTCTGAAAGTAATTTGGGTTCATTTTTACCAAACTTTAGCATTCAAAAAACTTAGATTTCCCATCTAAGCTAGGTTCACAGGTTCCTGCACAGCTAATAGAGAAGAACAGATACTTTTGATAAGTAGTTAATCCCATCCTAAGATAAGTATTTAAAACCGGTGGAATGAATTGCCCTCTGGAGGTATCAATCCTCTTTCATTAAGCAGAAAGAGTTTAGGATTATTGCATTCTTAATTTAATCACCTCAAGTAAATGGCTAAATTTCAGTGAATAAATCCTGACCAGAGCATGCTGGTGTATAGAGTACTGTGGACGTGCTAGCTCAGATCCACAAGTGCCATTAGGGTTTTACTGTGGCAAGGCAAAATAAAGCTCGTTATCCTGCTGAGAGAATTAACTGCCTAATAACAGACAGGACAGTGACCACGAGGAGACTACCTTGCTGTGCCAGCTCTTCAGGTTGCTTTGTTGCAGTGGCACAAGTAACTCTATCACTTGCTGCTGCATACTTTAGATATACACTGAGAACTGTGATACCCTCCCAATTCCTCTGTGGTGCCAGGAATGGGATGAACCAAACTGATGCTGTTCTTGACAGTACATGCCGTGCATGGGCAATGGTGCTGCACATCAGAAAGCATCTGCCAGTTCCCTGCCTTCTCGGTATGCCCAGGGTAAAGGAAGGAAGATCTCTATGGAGCAGTTCCACTGGATATGGAATATCATATGGCATATGGTGAGTTGGATCTCTATCTTCCTTTGTGGTGCTGGTCCACTACAGACGAAATCTGCTCCAGGGTTAAAGCTTCTGAATTTTAAGATATAATCAACATGCAAATAAGTTACAAACACTAACTAAAATGAAAAGACTTGGCAAACTACAAAAGATGAATATATTTGTCTAAAATAACAAGCTTCTCGAGTGCTGAAGCTATATTTCCTGAGAAATGAAGTATTTTAGAGATGATAAAAAGGCTTGTAATGCCTTTTTAATACCTATAGGATCACAATCAGATGACCTGTCTGTTCCCTCTCCAAATGGAATGAAAAACTCCAAAAGCCTATCTCAGTTCACTGTTGTCATTGTCACCGGATATTTGTGTGTGTGCACATGAAAACGTCAACATATTTAGGGCTGGCTGCAAGCCAAGGTGTGTGCATATGAGAAAGAACAGAGCTTCACTCTACTGTAAAGGCACTGCTAAGGTTATCAGCCCTTCTACTTGTTCTTGTGCCTATAAATAGACCGTAACTTTTAGTTATTGTACAATCCCAACTATTAGAGAATTTCTGAAGAGGATATTTTGGAGTAATAGCGTGGGCAGGAACAGCCAAACCATTTTGCCAAACTGGTTTAAAGCACTAAAACACTACGTTACTAATGCTCATTCTGTCAAATTACATGTAAAAATAAAGCTCCGTTATCTTTGCTTGGCCTGCAAGTGTAAAAGGAAGTGCAAGCCCTCAGCTTTAGTGACCAACTATAATAGCTGCCATCACCCTTGCATTTAAAAAAAACCCCACAAAAACAAAAACCACACCCAAAACAGGCACAAAGACTTACTTTTCATCGTAACTGCTATTTTTGAGCCCTCTGCTGGCAAGAGTCTTTCTAAAATAGACATTTTTAACTTAACACAAAAAAAGTGCAGTAGAAACAATCTGAGTATACAAATGGTCACTTATGATTCAAATCATAATCTCATACTGCCTATGCTGCAACTCCTTTTCCAGGAAAAGAGCTACCTTCTATTAGTTTCCTTGGCCATACTTAGCTACTGTTGGGGTTTTTTTCCCTCTTTCTCCTTTTCCCCGCCTAATTTAAAGAACTTTCAACATTCCATAGGCAAGACTAAGGGAAACGTGAGCTGTTAACATTTGGGGTGCCTGACTCTGACTTCCATCCTACCTATCCACCTGCCCTGCTGTCTACCCCTCCACCTCCTCCTGTTTGCTCTGCTCATGCAGACCTAAGGCCCTTGTTCCCTGAGAGCAGCAGCAGAAAGTAGGACGTGCTCATCCTTACTGGGTAGCCTCTCCTCACCTCATGCTTGTCTTGTTGCAGCTCTGAAGAAAAGACTTTTTTCAGACAATGCTCAGATCTGTTTTACAGTCCTTGTTTGGCAGCCTTCAGAAGCCCCATACATCTCCACTGAGCATGCATCTGTGTGATTTAGACCATGATCCAATCAAATCTGAATGAGTTATTTCAACCCTCTCCAGCTGTTTTTAATAAAGTGTCAGGCATCTTTAGTCATTCCTGGCATTACCAAATCTTAGATCCTACTGAAATTACTGCAATACTTCTCTGCTATTTCTCTGATCTTTATCAGGCCCAAGCAGGCTTATACTAAAAATGCAGAGTGAATTTCACGTTGTATCCTTGGGACGGCTTCCCATGTGAGAAGGGCTCCTTTGTGTCCTCCTGGCATGAGAGCTCAGGTATCTGACCCCATGCACCAGGCTTGAGCTGGATTGAGGGTGGGAATGCCTGTAGTGCTCACTTCTCTGCTTCTTTCAGTTGGTAATGCTTGCAGCTCTTATTTCGCTGTGCTAGAGGCATAGCAGAGCAGCTGAAGCCCATAGTGGTGTAAGAGTGAAGGACAGAAAGAAGGGTGAGACCATGAGAGCAACAAGTACTTGCAGCAAGTCAAGCACCAGGGAAAGGAGAAGGAGCCGCAGGGCAAGGTGGCAGCTAAGCTGTTTCTTTGCTTTAACAGTGAAGGGGGGAGTCCTTTGAGTGGTTTTTTTAATAAACTGAGGTAGGGGGGATCAGGTGATAGTAGCTGATGTTGCTGACCCCTGAATTTGATAGTAGTGAAGAAGAGGAGTTTAGTCCCTGGCCTGAGCTTTGCTAATGAATGTTCACCACCTGAGAACGCTGGCATGTGTGTATTTAGGAGGGGGCTGCTAATAGTTGACTTATATTTGACACAGGAAAGGAGGATCCGAGACAATATGAAGGGTGGGATTCAGGTGCTTAAACATGCCCAATAGCATTTAGATGCCTTTGTATATTTTATCTTGCCTCTACTGCTCTTCCATAGGTCCTGTGTCGCATTTACTAGCCCAGCGTGATGTCTCAGATACCATGTGGCACGTAAGATAGTGCTAGACACATACGCTTAAGCACATGAATCACTCTCAAGGTCTCTAACCAAAAAGTCTGGGGGAGAGCGGACATGGAGTCAAGATATGAAGTGCTAAATAACTGATTTTCCAGCATTTTTACTTTATTTCTTTTTCAAAGTAAACTAGATTTTATATCAGCATTTACTGAAAGGTCATATAATACCAGCATGACGTGCTACACAAGTACTATCAACGTCTAACAGATAGACCCACTCCCGAGACATAACTGAGGGTGGTCTGATCAGCCTCAGATATCAACATTCACTCTGTCTGACTGCTTGTTAGGGCAGAATTTATTGCTTGAAGTAAAAGTAGATCAAATTGGCAGAGTGGGGGATGTTTCTATGTGTGTGCCTTTGGGTGAAAGAGAAAAGAGGAAAGGAGTTTAATCACTTCTCTCCTAAGCCCTGTAGTCTACTGATCAAGCTGTCTCTAGCCTATGTGATTCTTCTAGCAACAGTATGTCCTTTTGCTCAAATTCAAGGGAAAAGGAGGAGTTGATTACAAAGTTAGGGTTCAACAAAGAAAATATTCCATTTCAACCATCACCTCCTTCCTGGACACACTCTTTTCTTCAGCTATGGAGACAAGACGAACTGCATTAGCAATCCTCTTTTCTGAGGGCACTAAAATAATCAGTCTTGTGACACGAGCATGTGCATGTTGGGGCTGATGTGCAACCAGGCAAAAAAACCCCAAATTTATGCTTTTTGGCCATATATTGGGCACATTTTGGATGCTTTACAGGAAAATCAGGCAGTACAGCCCTGGAATGACTCCACGACAGCCAAAAAGCAGGATGTCATTGTTTAGTTGGCATGTAATGCAAGAGTTTAGCAAGGATTGCTAAGATATGCATCTAAGAACCTTAAACAGCACTTCTGGAATACAGCTTGAATCACATATTTGCACTGAAGCTCAGCAAGATTAGGAAACCTTTGTTTACTCTTCTATCTCTAGTGTTGTTTCTTCAGTGGGAAACACTGATACAGATAAATGTATTTAGAATTTGAAGGAACAAATAACAAAACTCTTCTTGCTAATGAATCTAACTCCATGTGTGTAACAGAGTATATCTGTTTCTGTATATCTACTGCTTATAAAAGTAATGTTTCATATAAAATAGACTTCATTTCTTATGTGTTCTATTTCTTTTGCATCTTCAGATCCTGTATTTTGCCACGTTTCTTTTTGTGCAAAAGCCCTTCATTAATACAAGGGGACCTGCTTAAAACCACCCAAGGAGCACACTTCTGAACAGAAAGTCAGATTGCTAACTGTCCTGTTAGTCCTGTTTGGAAAGCACTGAGAGTGGGTATGAAATGTAATGGGAAAATGTACCAACACCTAGAAACAGCAGTACACAAAAGATAGCAAAACAATTTAGCTAGTGGTAACACAAATGTATTCTGATTTCTGCAAAGTCCAATTAGAGGGCGATATTGATCCTTCATGCATATATACAAAGCCAGAATATTATAGAAGGAGCCACTCCCAAAGCAGCACATGTTCCATTAACTCTTTTATTTTCAGATGGATCGACTATTTTAAAAGTGAGTGATGGAAAAGAACATTCTTTTTGCCTTGGCTTTGTTTCTTATGTAAAGAAATGTCCTTTAAGAGTTTATGGTAGAAATACATATTTTAGCATAGGCAGCCTTCTGAATCGCTGCCGTCTCTCCTGTGCCATGTCAGGTGGATCTGTTCCCATCAAAGAGAGTTTAACTGACATCTCAGCCTTTAGACTGTATCGTTAAAGATCTTCTGGGATTTAGCTTGTCCTTCCTTGAGTGCACCGTATGTGCATGGTTGCTCGGAGGCAGAGCAAGAGGTTTTGATCTGCACTGTCTCTATTTATGATTGACTAGCAGAGATTGCATGGCCTCCCCGGGCAATCTCCTTTGTTGGATTAGGCAAAGAGATATTTGGTCTAGGTTGAGTTAATCCCACCCTGGGGCAGGAAGGTGGACTACTTGACCACCTGACATCCTTTTTAGTCCTATTTTTTCCTACAGTTTTCTGATTCTTTCCTGATAAGTAGGCTGCTGGGCTCTTCACAAGGTTAGGCACTGGAAAAAGACGAGGACCAAAGACTGAACCTGTAAATGTATTTAGAAGCTTACACTTTTATTTCTATGGAAGCTGAGATCCTAAATACTTCTGTAGATCAGAGACTGAGCCCAAAACTGGGTAAACTGTGTCCTGGGCAAAATAAAAGAGACATAAAAAGACAAAAAATAACTTAACGTTAGGATCCCTTAACTCCCCTAAGACTTGTGCAAGATCCTTTTCCTAAAGGTGTCTATCCTTTGCCAATTTTATTTATTGCTTAATATCCTACCAAATCCATCAGTACATAGTCTCTATGTCATGACTGATTCACCTTTTATTGAAACAAAAATTTCAGTTACTACTGAAGTATTGATGCTGCCCAAGTTACACAAACTACCCGTTGTAGGTGCCTACCTTAGCCATCGCTACCACATTGCCTGTCTGGGTGGCCCTCAACAGCGGGTAGACTAAGTGACATATTACTCCCTGAAGCTTAAGTATCATAAATGCTTGCATAAAATATCTGTATTTTTTCTACTTAGAGCTATTAATTCATCCCTACTATTTAATGTTTTTTTCCTTTCTGCGGGTTTAGAATCTAACCCTTTAAAAAATCCTTTCAACCTACCTGTTGGTAGATTATTTCACAGGAAATATGTCATATTTATTTTCCTCCATGTTTTCAAAATATATTTATTTATATTAATTAATCCTTCCTTTTCCCTCTAAACTGTTTACACTCCTCAGTGATACTATATCCTGTGTTTTAGCCCATGCTCCCAAAGGTTGTCAAGAGATACGTAATTTGCTCTTTTAGTACTTTCCTATAAAATCATTTAATATATCCTATAACTCTACCTGTAACTATTAGAATTTCCTTTATTTTGTCATTGCCCTTTTGGTATAATGATGCCATAACTTGCAAAAGGATGCAGAAAACTCAATTGTCTGAGGTATGGTTGGACCACAAATTGTGTAGAGGTAAACAATCCTTCCTGAATAGTACTTGCAGGCTTCAACCTCTGAATATTACAGCTGCCGTTTAAGGTGTACATTATAATCTACAAAGGAGAGTTATGCCTGGCAGCAAGCTACCTGAATGATCATATTTCTACACAATACTATTAAAGGAGTTACAACCCACTGGGTTTCCTTCGCTATTGAATCAAACATAGGGAAAGTTTCCTGAAGGACTGATTTCAGACTGAACACCACTGTATCAATGAATTAGCATACTTTGGGCTGCTGCCAGTCCTTGAAACAGGGCCCTCCCAAGGTCGCTTCACATCTGCAGTCACCTGGCACGGAAAGAGACGTGCACCATAGGTTCTAAGCTTCAATGCTCTGTAAATAAAGTCCTTACCAAAGAAGCTATAATATATAAAAAAAAAAGAAATGCTTTTAATATGAAGATCAGACCATTTAGAGGGATTCATGTAAATGTTCTACATGATATTTGAACTATTGAAATTCACTAAGTCAGAAACTATATTTCAAGTATTCAGAAAAGTTACAGTGCAATTTTACTGTATATTTACAAATAACTGTTAAATAACTTAACAGTGTCCAGGGCTGTCTCATGCTGAGATCTTTAAGATCTAATTTCTGAGCACTTTCTCCTGTTAAATATTCATGTGAAATACGCGTATAACAAGGCTTCCACTTCTTTAGTCAAAGTATATGCTTAGGGCTCAAATTTGATCCTACCTATAGGAGTACAAAGCAGACAGATTTCCAACACAATAGTGGTGCTGGAGGGAATATTTTAAAATCATTTTAAGTAAAATAATAAATGAGTGCTTTGGGTGGGCTTAAACACAGTTGCCTTTAGATGTCTGCAGTGCAGGTACCTATATTCCTAAGTTCTCACTGTAATTAATGAAGAAAAGTGTGTATTTTAAATTCAAGGGTCATTTGACCTGTTTTAGATTCAACTTTAGGGTTAAATTAAGCAAATTCTAGGAACATTTATTGCATTGTCTCTAAAGAAAATCCACAGTGACTCTCAAATGCAGACACGTATATTCAGTTAGATGAATCCTGTTCCTTATTTCACATTCTCAATTAGAGTAAATTATCAGGCCACCCAGATACAGGAAGATGAATAAAGTCTGAAAGAGCAGAAAAAGGGCTGTTACTCCTGAACTCAGTAACAGAATAGTTACAGCATGCTGGGATCTTACGGGTAAAGAATATGTGTGTATGCAGCACAGCTCCTAAGCCTGGATTCAGGAACTGATTAACCAGGAAGGAAGAAGTTTGCTTTAGCATGACATAACAAGTGTGGTATGTTATCGTATATCATGACATGTTATTCTGACTATATATCTCAGAGCCCTTCCCCTTTGTCTTGTGGGTTGATCTAAACAAATTAAAATCATGTATCTTGTTTTTTTAAGAAGAAGAAGACCTGGTTGAAAGTCTCCCAGAGTTAGAGAATGCTTACTTGACCAGATGAAAATGTGAATCACTGTCAGGAAATTTGCCTTCCAAAAACTGTCATCATATTTCGTTAGGCCAATGTGACTCATGAATCCAAGTATTTTAGTAAAGTGTTATTTCCAAATTCATTTTGCTTATAGAATATTCTTACAGAACAGCACTCTTTCTACAGCACTCTGATACTAATGAACATATTTATTTCAAGTGGAAATCTTGAGATTTGGCTAGCTCTTTGGAAGGTGCTTTTAAACTCATCTGCTTACAAATCTGTGGAGTTAGTTGGTCACGATCTAGCTGTACAACCCTGCAATAACTGAGCTATTTCATCTTCATTTTGACTACATTGCAGCTAGGATATTAAATGAAATTTAAGATGTTCCTTTCTGAACTAGCATCTTCACATACCCAGGCTCTTCCTGAGATTTGTCCAATAATAGCAAAAAAAAAGGCTGGGTCTTTTGTTTTATTGCGTCTGCCCCTTCAGCAGGTGTTTGTAAGTTAGTCTAATATATAGTACTTCTTATGACATTCATGGCAACTTTTGCTTATTTTATAACTCTACTGACAAAACATACTAGCATATGAAGAAAAGGACACAGATTTCAATAGTAAAGATAAAGATGGTACACCGCAGTTGTAATGTCCTTTCACTATCATTCAGTTCTGGGGAAGAGGTCTCTGAAGGCTGAGGTTATGCTGGGGCAGGAATGAGGAAAAAACAGGGGCAGAAGAGAGGAAGAGTGCTAATCTGAAATCGTACAAATCCAGTTCACCGTGGCTCCCAAATGTCTTGGGAAGTGGTTCTTCTTGCCTCCATTTCACAACGGTAGCATGAGGACAACTCCCTCTGGTGCTTCCTTTTTCCTCCTACCTTTTCCCTCATGGGCTACTCAATTCTTGCTGCAGGGAATGCACTCAGGCTACTGAGCCTCGGTGAGATGCTTTTTCTACAGTTCCTGCTCCCTCTAACTGTGATGCTCAGTCTGTGCTTTTGTCTCTGTTATACATTACAGTCAATGAGATATCATAGAGATTGTCAAACGGCCTGTGGTTCCAGAAGCATTACAGCTGTAGCAGTAGGGAGAGATTATTGTCTCAATTACCCAAGAAGCAGGATAAATTATCTTCTGTCGAGATCCATATTGCTGCATTTTCCAGTACGTAAACTAGCTCCACTATGGTACACTGCAAATTGCAAGGGAGGAATACTCAAACTTCTAGCAAGTGTCAGGATGCAATCTCGAAGTAGTTTCAGTAATAATGTAGACAAAGATTAACTGGGGCCATTGTACTTTTATGAATGTCAAGCAATCCTTTCTACATGCATCCTGGTTACACTAGACAAATAGACAGGCTTCAGCTCTGGCCTTTCAGTCATTATGATGTTTCTGTTTATTAAGTCCATTTTTTACAGTTTGTTAGATTTCATTTCAGTATGTTGTTGATCTAACAGAGATACTATTAATCCTGAGATACTTTCTGCATCTTTCCTAACAGTTGAGTAGATTTAAGCTAGATGGCTGTGTAAACACCAGAAATCAGGCAACACAATTAACCTGCCCCACTTCCCTACAGCTTCTTAGTTTATTTGGGTAAGTTCTAATAAAATCGTATATGTGTGTGTGTATATATATATAATGCATATGTGTGTATATATATATATATCAGAAAAGTATTTATGACAAGATAGGGTAGCCTGTCCCATTCCATATTAAACATAGTTTATCAGTGGTTGTGCTTTTGTGGTGTGTAATGGGCAAAATTTCAGACATCGTAGCATCTAATTACGAGTCCTGCAGAAAAACAAAATTAAGAACAATACGAAATGCACTGTGTTTTGCTGTATTTCACCAGTTACCCTCCAAAACCATTTTTACTTCTCGTAAGAAATATGTACTTCCACTACTGTAATTTCAAGGCACTTCAGAATTTCTAACATGTTATCCCTCTGCAAAGATTAAGTGCTATTGTTCCCACTTTACAGCAGATAGCAGAAAAGACTAATAACCATAAGCATGTAAACATTAGGCATCAGATATAAGTGATGTTTTCAGGTTCTCCGCTGTATATAGCTAGGCACTGATAAAGGGCAATTCAGTCCTCATGTCTTCAATGATCCCATCTTTAGGACGGAAAGGATGCTCTTTTAGAGGTCTCTGTTTTCATCCCTATGCTGCATCTGACCTACTCACCCAGGCTTTTCTTGTAGTAAATGGAGATAGAGAGGCTTTCAGAGCATTATTCATCTTATTCTAAAGTAGATCTCTATGGTAGGTCAGATGAATTGCAAATTAAAGCAATTCTTTCCACTGATAACAAAAGGAGCCTCGAGTGATGAGCACAGAAGTACCTTCACTGTAGGCACCTGAAGTTAGGTGTAATGAGATGCTTTCATGTTCTTCAGATTCAGGGCTATCCTGTGGGAGTGCGCGCACTTGAAGAGGATTGATGTTTCTTGTGAAGTGAATAGTAAGAAAAGCTCCCAAAAGTATTTCTTTTTTCCCTCCTGTGACTTGTCTAATTTCCAGGGCTGAGGTCAAAGGACTGAGTCTTCAGTCATTGGATTGGACAGTAACAGGTTCTTTCTTTCATCGGGCCCTTTGCGGGTCTAGCTTTACTGGGAAGGACGGAAGGTGTCTCAAAACTGTTCTGTAGCCTGGCAGTTCAGGGAAATTTGCCATGTCTGGAAATGGTGCAAAGATACAAAGGTGCTTGTTTGGGTACAGCGTAATCACAGGCCATATTTCAAGCAGCCATCCCCCGTAAGGGTCCCAGCATTATTTATAGAAATTCAGTGAGCATAGGCGGCCTGATGGTGACCCAGCTCAAAAACCTCTGTGCACCATGGATCAAGCACGTATACCAACCATGTATACCTCACCTTCCAGCTGAGAGTCTTTCAAATAAACCTGTCAATTTTACTTCCTTGAATATACTGTTGGAAATACCATAAATACTGCAAATACTAAGGTTATCTGACTGCAAATACTTATTTAGCTATCTAAGGCAATTCGCAAGATCTCTCGAGATGCTGTTGTGTAGCCCCTGGTGGAGATCTTGATTTACCAGCTTAGCTGCAGATTTATGTGCTGTAGCAAGAGTAATCTTTATGGTGGGTCAGATACTGGCCTCTGACCCCATCCCTCATTATTTGGTGAGTGTATGTTTGCTGATTGAGCTGTTAACAGCAAATAGCTTTTTTTAAGGAAAAGAAGTTTTATAGCTAACTGCTTTTAAGAGTGGGGAAGGTAGCTGCACGTGTTGTGTGTTCTGTCATTAAGCGGGTCCAGAAACTCTTGCTGCAAAATACTATTTGCTTTCGCTATTTTGTGCCCATTTGGCCAAATATATTCCCATTGAAGCACCTTTGATTTCAGTAGACTTGTTAGGGATGAATTTGGCTTTCCAAGCCATGTAATACAGGGACGTCACAATGGTGCGCAATGTTTTGAAACTGATAATTAACTATTTTTACTTTCTTGTAAACAAGCCACTCAGAAATCTCAAAGGTCGCAGCACCAGCCTTTGAACATGCTGCAACACCTGCGCTTTGGATTCCATTCCGTATCACATGCAAGCCTGAGGATGCTTAAGAAAAGATTTGGCTTCTTCAGGAATATGAGTATATATGAAATGGCAGAACTTGTGGAAGTGCATTTTAAAATATTTTTCAAAAATAATTAAAAATAGAAGCCCTGGAGCCAATAGGCTTAGAACTTTTGAATCTAACCTGGAGTGGCATTTATCACACCTAGTTTTGCAAGTCTAGGAGTCAAGCACCTAGTCTAAGCCAAGAATTTAAGCTTTCCCATAGCAGGGATAGAAGGACATGAGCACTTCTCAAACATCTTTCACAGGATGAGATGCCCCCATCTCCCTTCACTGATTATAGGAGGAATCTCTCTATGGCGTGGTGTCTGTCTGACAGCTGTCAAAATTTCTTCATTTCTAATATCAAGACAGCAATAAGTGATTCAAATCTCCTCCTAGTGGGGCTGGTTTAACACACTGTCAATAAAGGAAGTAAGGTGCAAGGTCTAAGTCAGACACCTAAAATAAATGGCCTGAATACAGTCTTTTTATGTCCAAAGGGGTGATGAATGACACAGAACACTGGTTTCATATAAGGTTATTGAACGTATATTTGAAAGACTGTCTCCTTACTGAAATGCCATAATCTCATTTTACTCCAAAATTTAAATTAAAAAGGGAAATGGACCAAAGGATCTTTCAGCTTAAGGAGTCATATTCTGCCTCTCACACTCCACACATACATACTGAGATGGGAAATCTGAAACTGCCTTGCCCAAGTTTTGGGGTTCTGTTTAAGGGCAGCCAGTTGCCACGTCCCAACTCTGTGGCGAGTACATGGTGACCCCTTTCCCTGAAAGACTTGTAGCCCGGCGGTGCTGCAGATATCTTTCCCCAAACACAAATCCTAGCTCTTCTCTGACTGCCAGTTAATGTCTATGTCCCTTGAAAGATTAAGTTAGGCACCAAGTACTTATCCGTCCCTTCAAAAATCTTTCCTCTAAAAGGAGCTGTCACCTGAAATTGGGATTCTTAATTGTTAACTGCTGGGTGTTGTCTGCGATGAACACCTTCTGCACTACTGGTACGGTAAAATCAGTTTAATCCAGAGGTTTTATAGTTGTTGCTCCAGAATGGCTCCTATTTCATAGTATATGTTGACACTAATTGATGGTTCATTTGAATGTGAATAAAAGTCTGGAGAACTGGTTTGAAACAAATTTACAGAAGTGCCTGGAATTCAACTTGCAATGTTACAAATGCCTAATTTTAATAGGTATGCAGGTGAAACAGACACCTACATCCATATGACTTGCACATTAACAAAATCCTCATCTGTTATATTTTACGCTGCCTGTGATTCTTGACTTGGCAAAACTTATTGAAGACAATATGAGGCTTGTTTGAGTGGAAATCACGGTATCAGACCCAAAAGGTTAAGATGTCTGTGTATTCACCCCAGTTGCGTGCAAAATGGGAGTAAAGTTAACATTGGCTAATTTAGGGAAACCTCTATGGAGAAAGGAAACATAGTAAATGGTTGACATGACTACCTGGATATGAAAAAGGAGGGGAGATGCTGGTTCTTCTCCTCTTCACAATCTTAAGGCTTAGTTCTCATTTACTTTTCAGCCTGTGGCTGTCTAACATAAAGGCCAGTAGTTTATAGTCACAGGAAAATGTGTATTTGGCAGTGATACTGTTTGAATTATAATATGATGAAACTGCCTGTGTGGGGTGGTTTTGTTATGACAACTGAAGCTACAAAGATTAGGTAAAATTTCTCTTATAAAGCGGGGGAGAGAAAATTACAGTGAAGGGCATCTTAAGTGCTTAAACAACAGTTTCTTCAGCCTTTGACGTGCAATTTTAATAGTTATCCAAGGTCAACACAGAGATGGCAGGATCACTCTTCAAAAGAATTTGTTTCATTTTATGACACATACCATAGTGTCCTGAATCATTAAAAGCATTCAATTTGGGGATACCTGACAGCTTGTTTGACTGAAGTTCCGGACCAAGTTTAACAATCTTTGTCGTGGAACATGACTGTGTACTATAGAAAATGTGCAGTATGTCATGTTTACAATATAAGTGTATATAAAAATATTTAGTTGATAGAAGAGTTCTGTTAATAGGCAAAAATCAACATCTTGGCTCAGATGATAAATTCAAATAATTCTAAATATTATTACTAAATATAATTCTCTGTCAGCTGCAGAATTACTGCAGTTATCAGCAATTCAACTTACTCGCCCACAGACAAACATACCTCCTTCCGTAAGACCATCAGCTCTCCAAAACACATAAAAAAGATAGTAACATACATCTAGATATTGCTGCAATTGGTTTGAGAACAATATCATGCTCATGTTATAAAAGCCTCTCAACCACTGAGATCACTCCTCTAGAGAAAAATGGATTGGCTCTTTGAATGAGCCACCTTAATATGATGTAAGTACTTGGTGCAATACAGTTTCTCCCCACCACTGATCATTCAGCTAAACGTGAAACATATGCAGAAAACAATTAACCATTGTAACCCATGATGGAGGAAGATCATCCTCGGAATGAAATTTCAGCATGCACGGCTTCATTCTACAGGAACTGCCCAACTTCTCTCCCAAGTTTTGGGCAAATACTCTTAATTCTCTGTTTCTATGGCAGACCAGGAGGTAAGATAGGCTTATGTGGTCAAAGGCTTTTCTATTTTTTCCCAGTAATTTCTACTAAAAGATATTACC
Source organism: Fulmarus glacialis (assembly GCF_000690835.1). Classification (NCBI taxonomy): domain Eukaryota; kingdom Metazoa; phylum Chordata; class Aves; order Procellariiformes; family Procellariidae; genus Fulmarus; species Fulmarus glacialis. The sequence continues at coordinate 5,697 of NW_009222974.1, read as the reverse complement.
TTTATGTACAAGTCTTCCTTTGCTTATTTAATGGGGTAACACTTAAACCATAATAGCCAGAACACCGCAACTACCAGTCAAAGATACTAAACTGTAGTCAATAGAGAGGAATGGACTACTCCAAAAACTTTCACCTCAGCCACCTTTAACATCTGTACTAGAATGAAATGAATTTGAGCTCCTACTTTTTAAACTCATAGTTGTCAATATAGAAGTCAAATGTGGACTCATAAACAACTCTGTCATGAAAACTAGAATTTGATTCTCTCTCACTTTCTATCCAATTGAGAACATTGCACCATCAGCTGAATAACCTTAACTCCAGCACCAACTAAGTGATTCCTGCTCTTTCAGCCATTAATGTTTTCCACAGGCTACGCTGATAAAATGCATTGCAAATGTCAAAACATATTGCAAATGTCAAAATGCACACAAGCCACAGCTTTACTGAGAAGCCATTATTCATCCTTTCTGAAAGTGTAAGAAAAGGGGAGAGAGGAAGGGAAATAAATCTCTGTTGCAATTTTTATAACAACAGGCATGTGTTACCAGAAAAAAAACCAAAAACAATGTTGCATGTGTCCTAACAAGAAAATATGTATTTGTAGGGCATTTGTAAGACAGGAGGAGTTAAATAACTTAGCCTGGATTTGATCTTTTATCCACTAAGTAGCTTCCATTCTGTTTTCTTTTTTAAATAAAGTGGTGTCAGGAATGTTTCCTTACTTATTTCGTTATCAAAATATATAAGCACTTGACTGTACTGGAATTTCAGTGATCTGTAATTAAAACATGGCAATATAAATTAGAGTAGATAACCAGTACAGACATATTTTAAAGTTTAAAAAAATAAAATCAAATAAAATAAATTGGCACTTCAGATAAATGTATAAACATGGAAGATTTGACTGCATTAACCTCCACCAGCTATTAAGTATTTACCTATAAGTAATAATTGTCTTATCAATAATTCCTTGTTGATACACGATTTCAGTTATAATTATAATTTACATAAATATAATCTAACACAATACATACCCATACCAACATGTACCTATTCTGGACTGCACATTGAGATGAACTTGTCATTGTCATTGGTGACAGCATTTGGCCAGTTCCTGTCAAGAACATTTCCAACCACTCACTAATTTCATCCAGGGGAAATCTGAGAGAGGACTCAAAAAGTCTAGGTCTTTAAATATTTTTTTAAAACAGCTATGTTGCTTAGAGTGTCTTTATTGTTGCCTTCATTACACAACAAAGAACATGTGTGTGTGTGTCAGTGTACATTTAAAAGTAATGTTATAAATTCCATAATCACAGTAAAAAAACTTCGGAGAGTCCAAACACAAGACATAAACCATAGGTGAGGAAGCTTGACAGAACTACTTATTCACTCTTAGTAAATCACCAAGTCTTTTCTCATTGTTAATAGGAGATCAAGAAGTTGTATTTTGGCTTTGAAACAAAAAGAGTAAGAGTGATCAAAAGGCAGAGGAGAAAATTGTAAAGGAAAACACATTGCTTCTGATGAGACCTAAAGTGGGAAGGAGCTTGAAGAAGGTTGACTTGAAACGTAAGTTTTCAAAGAGCCAAGGTTGAAGTAAAAATAGCGCTAGAGACACGGAGGGTGGGCAGGGTGCCAGTGCTAGGCAGGTGAAAACAATTACTGGGGCAGCAGCAGAAGAAACATCATAAGGTACTAAGACAAAAGTCTAAGAAGAGCTTTAGAAACATGGAGGGTGACTTTGGACTGGGTTTTAGAGTGAATGTTGGCTGGGTCATGTGGTCACATTTACTGTAGGTACATGAAATGTAGAAACCAGCATTATACTCATTCCAGCATCAACAGAGAACAATTTTGAGAACAGACTGTATAGGAGTTTCACTAGTCAAGGAATGAAACCTTATCCTGACAGAAGCCAGTGAAGTTTCTTCACACTACAAGGGAAAGATTTACTTGAGGCAAAGGGAAATAAAACTATGGATGCAAGATTTAGTGGTGTTGGACTTTTCAGGAACATCTCTGCCTGCAGGGCAACAGATATTTGGACTGAAACAGAAGTCATGAAAGAAATGGAGAACAGGCTCAAGACAATGCCACATTTACAGAGTGTGATATGGTAAAGAAGACATCTCAGGAAGAAGAGAGAGGATTCTTGAGTCAGCTATCTGCCTCTTAAGGTACTTGGCAGAAAAAGGATAACTGAAAGTTACAGTTTAGCAATACTCTTGCATATACCCAGGCAAAAAAACTACTCCCGATAATCTATAAATAGCCACTTGCATAATAATTCACTAACGAAATAAGAGCAGAAAAAGTGAGTATGGAAGGAACAGAAAGGTTGTTGGTTAAGTACAGCTACACACAGGGAACTGCGACGCTCTCTCATCTGGCTGATTTAACATTTTCAAATTTTTACTCTGTTTCAGCAGACTATTTATGTAGGATTGTTCTTTGGTCTTTGTACACCAAATCACCTGGCATATTGTGAATGATGAAAATTTTCTCTATGCCACAGTAGGTACTGTACGCCTTGGTTTTACATGGCCTTCAGAGTTGAATTGTAATAGCAAAATTACTTATACAATCGGTAAGTGCCCAAATGTTCCCATGAATCTCATTTGCTGTTTCCATCCTCTCCCCCTGCTCTCCTAATTTCCTTGGCAAGGCAGTTAATATACATTTGGCAAGAGACAGCACTTTGCACTTGTAAGTTATGAAATACGCATGCTATCTATTTGGAAAATTGTTAAAAACCCCTGACGTTTGTATGTCATATTTAGTCTCCTTTCCCAGTAATTAATCATAAAAATTATTTCATTTTTACTAATTTATTTGAAGAGCATCTCTGGAATTAATTCCATCATTAAGTACAAAACTCCCACAAAAAGTAATGTAATAACAAAAATCGCGCTTCGCTACCGTTAAGATGTTAAGATTACACCATATCAACAGAGGGCAGTCTTTGATAACTATAAATTTATATGTAGACTTGGTGAACAGTAAACTTCGCTTGTCTTATGCAGGAACTGTGAGTTGTGTAGGTTTCAATAAGGAATATAAATCTGTGATCCACCATCAAAAGCAGAAGCCAGATGCCCTCAGAAAGGGTTGCATTTAAAATAATAATAGATTTGCATCCATTTTTAAATAAACAAATGTCTTAA
>NW_009222974.1:0-2512 GCF_000690835.1 Fulmarus glacialis | reverse complement strand
GCTGAACCTCGCAGGTAATTTATTTCAGAAGAAATATTCATCACTAGATTTCCATGATCACATTTTTATTTATTAATACTTTATTAAATGAGCAGATCTTCTTTGTCTTAAAGCTTTCTGTTTCTATTTAGACTCAGAAATATAGTGTAGTAGTGTAGCAGAGCTGCAAGCTTTCATGCAAAGATATGTAGACTCTTTTTTTCCCTGGTCAAATACCAGTCACTTTATTCACCAAAAATTTATTTTAAAAGATCAATGGACTTGTTATTGGGCCCAATTCTGATTTATTACACTGACTTCAGAGCTAATTGGTAGGAAAACGCTTTGGATTTACAGCTATGTCATTAGATCAGAATTTAGCCAAGATGAATTTTCTTCAACTACAATTTGAACACAAGTTGGCACAAGCCAACCAGTCAGCAAGCCAAGGAAAATCCTTTCAAAATTCTTATCAACTCTATAATCTGGAGCACTTTTTATTTTATGTGTGCTGTGAAAAGACAAAAAAAAACCAGCATGTCTTGCATTTTGTACTTGCACTGTGGCACAAGAGTTCATTGACTTGTTTGGCGAGACAGCAACTGCTAAAAATAAAGAGGACTTCTGCTGTTTGTACATGGAGATTTACTACTTGATGATGGAGATAATAGAGAGCAAAGAACCTGACCCTGTATCCACTGAAAATAAGAAATTTCTGTAACAGAGATGGGTCAATCCCATCCCTTCACTACTTTTCTCTTGAAATTTTTTTTTCAGTTAAGAAGCTAAACCTCTTAAAATTTTATTTGTTAGAATATCCTTCTCCATTCACTTTCAACACAGGTATTTCAAAAGCTATTCCTTCATCTACCACATTTCTCTAACTCTCTTTACCAATTGAAAAGAGATGTCCCAGATATGATCTCTTGATAAACATCACAACAAATATTGGACTGACTTTAACAGAGATTTCTCTGTTACAGACGTAGTTCAAAACACACCACTATTAAAGAGAAAATATTTCAAAGGTACATGTTTACCTGCTATCCCTAACTGCCTAAGAATATTAAAAACTGAAAAAAAGTGCACTTTTCATTAGATACCTTATTTTTTTTCTTCTGCTAGAATAACAAATAAGAAAGCTAGACGCTATTTGTAAGTGATTTATTACCCTTTTTCACTAAGTCTCTCTACATACACATGCATATATGCACATACACACATGGTTTGAGTGGCAATCTCTGCAAACGGAGTTTATTTTGAAAAAAGAAAAATCTTTCTCCCTTGAAGTGAATAAATGTGAAGGTTTCTACTGAACATTGGTTCTGTAAAACTTCATTTTACTACAGCCTAAATTTGGAATCAAACTTAGATGGTACACATTAATTTAATAAGTTAAGCTATTCATGCCCATGCAGGCAGACATGACTTCAAATCACCCCAATGCTACCTCAAATCTCTGTGCCGAGTCAATTGGTTTTGGTTGTGAGTTTATTTATTTATTTATTTGTTTGTTTTAAAACAGAACCTAGGACTTGACACTAGACCATTATATCTGGACAATTCCAATCACTCCATCCTGAATATTGTCATTTCTGACAACAAGAGATACTAACACCATGTTTGTGAACCTATGGGAGATCCTTGGTCCTGGGACTCAACTTATTTGAATTTCTTTGAGGCTTAGAAATAAGACATCAACTTGCTGAAATCCAGGGTGAATGCCTCATGAGGGTAGAGAAATGGTATTAGTGTTGCTTAAGTTAGTATCTAACTACTAGAATTACTACCTCCTGCAGCAGCATCCAAGTCCATAATTCAGTATAGACTTTAAATTACCTTTCTGCAGTTTTCCACAGGTATGTCAATAATAGAATATAAAAGTATCTCACAATTTACAATAATCCAGTGTTGTAGAACAGATGTCCACTGATGTCCCCCGACCCCAAACCAAAGTGAATTATTTGTTGGAATGAATACTTATATGTAAATGTGGCTGACTGTGCCCACACCTGAAATTCCAAATTCAAGTTTTCCATACAGAAAACAAGATCACATGCCATAATGTTGCTCCACCACTGAACGGTAACTTCAAAGATTATTTTAAAAGAAGGCATCACAAATTTACACAAAGTCATTTTCAAACAGCCTTGGGTCATCTTTGAATCTGCCCCTCTCTAGTATTTTTCACTTTTCTATTGTTACAAACCTTTTTTAAAACAGATTGTGGATCACATTTCATTAACAAGAAAGAATTTTAGCAGCCGTGAGAGATGAATAAAAAGTCAGTGCCTGCCACTGAGAATTTTAAAAGGCAAGTAACTCCTGCAAGCTCAGACTCTTATTAATACGCTTTTAACTGCTGACACAAGATGGCAGAAACCCTGTGAAGCTTTTATTCACCCACTGCTGTGACTAGTCACCTCCGAGGAATGAAACTGGATATTAACTAAGGTGTTTTGCCCCGGAGATATTCATCCGTTTTCTTTCTGGCGCAAAGAAAGGCGGTGCCGGCAGGCAGGTCTCCACACCC
>NW_009222973.1:335-20743 GCF_000690835.1 Fulmarus glacialis | reverse complement strand
AGCCGTGGCCCACGCCTCGCCTCGCCACCGCTGTTTACATTGACTTTTGAAATAGTGCGTTTAAACTTGATATTTTCGTGTCATAATAATAAAAGTGCCCTACTGTGATATCTTGGGCTTGACCTGAAGTACAAGGCTTGTCTTCACAAAGGCCCTCCTAGCGCCTCGTTCAAGAGCCTCAAATAAAACTAAACTCGAGATATCCCCAGCCCGCAAAACTCATTGAGTGCTTTAAACCTAGCAGTTGGCTTTGTAAAGCCTGCACCTTAAATTTAGCATTAAATTAACGTCTTTCTCATCCTCCCCACTCCAGTACCTCACGCAGCTTGCAGCAAGATGCTCATAAGCAGCAGCCTGGCTCATCCGAAGAGCCCAAAGCCCTTGGGTCAGGCTTCAGAGAAGTTTAGTTTAGCTCGAATCTTGTGAAATTTCCTTTAAATGCACTTTGGGTTCTTTTCAGCCTTTTTTCTCAGAAATCAGGAGATTTTTCCAGCCTACGGCATCCGCAGCAGCTGGCTCTTCTCCTTTCCACATGCGTTAACGGGGAAGGTCAGAGCTGGGATTTCAAACAGCAGAGGGAAACATTAAAACGGCAAAAATTGGTTTTCCCAGCCTGCCACCCAGAATACAAAACCCCGAGGAGCGCGTGGCTGCCAGAGGAATGCCTCCATGACAGCACCGCTCTCCTTCCTCCCCCCTGACTGGGGCAGAAGAGGAAACCAGAGCACACTCGCGTTTTCCCGATGACTATTATTTCCTGTATTATGGTAATAACTACAGCCATCCTGCTGACAAGCTCCTGTCCCAAGCACATAGGCTAGGCAGGCCCTGGTTACTGTGGGATGGCAAAAACGTTTACCCTTTGCACAGCCCTTTTTCTTTTTCCTGCGTCACTACCTTGCTTGAATGGGCTGACTTTTGGGCACGGGCTTCCAGTAATGCCAACAAGACTGGATCAGCATGTTGTAAACAGACCTAATTGTTTTTCCCCCCCCGATGTTTAAAGACTTTTAAGATGCATGTGGCCCTCAGAATAAGCAAGTAAAATTGCTGGTGATAATATTTAGCATGTTGGATACACAGATCTAAAAGTGCATCGCTGTACAGTTCCTTTTCTGCTGAGCCACTGTGCCTCTAAGTGTAGTTAATGCTACACTTCTTCCATCATCTTTGTTCTCAGCAGTTCTTGTAGGTAAGGGTCTACAAGCCCACCCTGCAGACCTCAAAGTCCTCCTTGACCACCGTCATTCACCCGTAGTTTGTAGGATGCTGCAGAGTGGCTCCTATCTGCATCTCATTTCCAAGTGTCATGTATAAGACACCCTAAGTCCACACAGCTGGAACTGCAATCATTTCAGCCAGTCAGCTAACACAAGTGTGAAAGCAGTCCTTTTTCATTTAGCAGGCTTTAATCTTCATTAAACCTTGCTCAGCTGTGGTTTGGGGCTATACGATGAGTTGCCAATGGTCCATACAGAAGGTTCACTTGTCCTTCAGATTCAATATGAACTGGGTAAAGTCTCAGTTGCTTCTATCCATTTTTTTTTTTTTTAAATTACTCTAACCTGTGAAACATCCCCAGGCACCCATTAAGACTGAGGTAAAACACCCAGTGCAAAAAGAGAGTCCTGTAATCAGTGATTTCTGGGGACTCTGCAGAACTGAACAATTTCCAAGGAAATTGGGCATCTCTGTACAGTACAGGGAAATGACTCATTTCCAACTAAAGAAGATAAAGCCTACTGTTGTGCAGCGAGCTTGCAGATGCATTGATGAACATCCTAACTAGGCACCAAGAAGTACTTTTTTTAAAGGTACCTGGGAGTGCTGAGGAATAACGCAGATGAGCGTCAGACCCACGTACAACTATGGGGCCCTGATGTTCTGGCCACACGCACACAAACTCTGTCGGTGACCATTTTGGGGAGCAAAAGCACAGCAGAAGCCGATCCTCAGTTGCAGATGCTGATGATATTCTTTATTCCAGAAGGCACTAGGATCGGTGGCACTGCTGCAATCCCCGTGACCTTCATAGGGATCAGAGAGAACTGAGCCTGAAAGCTTTAAGTGAAAAAGCTAATCAGTGATTGCCAGCAGAGACATGGTCTAGTACTCCTCCAGTGTTAGCCTGGAGCAACTCCAGGGTGCACATAGATTTGTCCCACTGCAGAGAGAAACCTCAGTCTGACTAATACTGTCAATCCTAAACACCAAATTTTAGCTGTTAAAATACCGTGACGCTAGGTTTAAAATATTCGAGTCCTGATTATGTGGTCAGCAGAGCTGTTTGCCTGCGTATTGTCTCCCTGATTCCCCTATACTGCTAAAAAAATGCATTCAAATCCCCAGGAAGAAGCACATTAATACAGCTGCATCCCTCTTGATCAAACTTTCCAGACAGCTCAGCATTTTCTAAATAAAAACATACGTTTGGAACGGTTTCATGCGAGCAACCTAAAAGCGAGGACACACTGACCTCTCCTGGACATTTCGAGAAGTGGCAACAAGGTAGAAAAGAGCCTGCACAGCTTTCTGACATAACTATCCAGGGGAAACAAAGTGATGGTCATATTTTCCTGTATTCAGTGCATAGTAATTAAGTCTTCTCATCCAGTTATTTTAATCTTGATAAGGATGTTCCCTTAAACACACACATTTACTGCAAAAGTTTCTGTCAAGCTTCTTAATAGGTAAAGGGTATTAAAGCTACTATTCTATCCATCTCTATTTCTGCCCGTGTTTTCTGGAATCCAAGGATTTCTTTTAAGTGCATAGTCATGGCCCACAAACACTACTAGTATGACCAGAAAAACCATCACTTTTCTTTATCACCCCCAAGAAAAAGTTAACTCTCAAGCATGTTATCATGTAGTTAGTAATTTGGCTAGGTTCAGAGCTCTGCAGAAGAGCAAAAAGAAGACTCCAAAACTCATATCTATATTTTACCTCTTTAAAAACTAGAAGTTTCTGCCTCGTACATGCTTCTGTTTACCCTTGTAAGACATACTCACCAGCTCTGGCAATGGCTACCCTTCCTGCAGCTAGAAGCCAAGGTCTTCCATCAATGGTAATGGTACCAATGGCCTACATATATAGTAGCACACATGGAATTAATTGACCTGATTGAGATCTGTAGGCTCATGCATTTTTGATGCAATACTATGCATAGCCTGGATTGATACTGCGTACATCAATAGGATTGACCACCAAGTCAAAAAGAGCCATGTTTCTCAAGGAGCATGACTTTGCACTACAAATACCTGCTATTGTTTAAAGCAGGTATCATTACATTAAGAGAAATTTGCAGATTGGGTTCTCGCTGACGAGGGATTTATCAGCTGTGTTTCAAGTGTCAGGGTCTTGAGTGTACCCTCAGGCTTTCATTGCCCCAAGCAGTCTCACCTGGGCCTCTGCCCAGCAACCTTTGCTCATCGACCGTGATCTCCATTTAAGCGCAGGCCAAGGAGACTCGCTCTTTCTTTGAAGCAGTTGTAGGGTAGTCCTAGCTGTGGTTCTGTCTTTTGACTTTGTTGGGTGACCTCTGGATTTGTGTTGTAAGTAGTGCTGTTTCTAAGTGTTTCTAACTTGGTTTCCTAGGTAGGTTGTGGAACTTGCTTTGCCTTGTGATTGCTGGGTGGTTGAAGAAGCTGGTTACTGCCCCTAACTCTCTTTAGGCATGCTAGGACTGGGTCCTGTTTGCATGCTTACCTGCGGTGCTGTCAGCATCCTTTGCTCCTTGTTTGTTTTCTCTTGTGGAGCAGCCCTGCTCTTGTTGCTTTTAAACACTAGATATATGATGTTAAGACGCTTAATGTGTTTTCCCCACTCCAAGCACTTCATCAGCCAGTGAGTTTCTATATTTCAATGAAGGAATAAATACATGTGTGCCTTAGTCCCCCTTAGCTGGGCAGTCACAGCTCTGTTTTCATCCCCTAGAGCTGGGTTATAGCCAAATTACACAGCAGCTAAGTAAGATAAAGCTACATAGAGGCAGATATTAATTAAGAAGAAAAAATGAAAGCTACTCATTTCCTCTTCAGAATTATATGTATGCTAATTGTAGTAAACATTCATTAAGCCCATTAAATGAAATTTAGGTTTGATAATGCATTTAAGGCTGCTGGAAGCAATGGTGTAGCAGTTCATAGCCTGCAGCGTCGGGGAAGGAGGGTTTAGGTTTGTACCACAAATAATATAAAGCTTCCACAGGGGCATTAGGAGTTTCCCTGAATGTCTCTCCACGGAGCTGGCAAATGCCCTAGGGCCTGAGGCTTAAATTATATAAATTAGTGGTGATAGTGGGGATTTGTTTGAGACAAAGTTGTTATATTTGTACAAACTGTAACGTGAATGCAATTATAGCGGTCTAGCCCATCTCTTGTCCTTAATGTAAATAGGCTATACCACAACAAGCAGTGTAATTCTGATTGCACTGCAGCCACACTAGGTGATGTCTTCCCAGCAAGTAAAGGGAATGGCTTATCAAGGCCAGGCAACCCTAGATCATGTTAAGACTCCTGTACGTCTTCTGCCACAGCCTGTTAAAGCTGGCCTGTTTTCCCCAGTTCAGTTTCATAGAATCATAGAATAGTTTGGATGGGAAGGGACCTTTAAAGGTCATCTAGTCCAACCCCCCTGCCATGGGCAGGGACATCTTCAACTAGATCAGGTTGCTCAGAGCCCCGTCCAACCTGACCTTGAATGTTTCCAGGGATGGGGCACCTACCATTTCTCTGGGCAACCTGTGCCAGTGGTTCACCTGATTGTAAAAAATTTCTTCCTTATAGCTAGTCTAAATCTACCCTCTTTTAGTTTAAAACCGTTCCCCTTTGCCCTGTTGCAACAGGCCCTGCTAAAAAGTTTGTCCTCATCATTCTTATAAGCCCCCTTTAAGTACTGAAAGACTGCAATCAGGTCTCCCTGAAGCCTTCTCTTCTCCAGGCTGAATAACCCCAACTCTCTCAGCCTTTCTTCATAGCAGAGGTATTCCATCCCCCTGATCATTTTTGTGGCCTCTTCTGGACCTGCTCCAACAGGTCCATGTCTTTCTTGTGCTGAGGGCTCCAGAGCTGGATGCAGTCCTGCAGGTGGGGTCTCACCAGAGCAGAGCAGAGGGGCAGAATCACCTCCCTCGACCTGCTGGCCACGCTGCTTTTGATGCAGTTTGAACCACTGGAAGGTGAAACAACACAAGCAACTAGGATCAAAAGCAAGCAACAACTTGTATGACTGCAAGAGGCTCCTTTGAAGAGAAAAGTGGCACCCCACAGTGCCTAGCCCCCAACCCCACTCTAGAGGTGCTTGCTGACTCCGGTCCCCCTTTGGATGGCATTCATGAAACACAGGCAGCCGATGAAGCTGTCAACCAACGGCCCAGGACTGTTTGCCTTCCCTGCCGTTTGTAGCTTTAGTTAATAAAAGAAAACAGTAGACTGGGCTCATGGCCAAGTGCAGCCTTAAGTTTCTCTATAAGAGAAAGGCAGAGTGTGTGGGTATCTCTGAGACAGTGTCAACACAGCATATGCTGTGGGACAGCAGCGTGGAAAGCACTGCGTGCAGTAGCACCTGACACACTGTTATAGTTGTCACTGTTATAAATTGTAATAGCATCCAGGATCTTCTCTTGTGTGCCTGCCTGCAGAACATGCAAGCATCCCTGTCTTAAAAATCTTGTAATTGAAGCACACTTGAAATGGGGAGTTTGACTCCTGACTTTTTCATATAGCTGCTCATTGCTGTCTCCCCTTACAGCTTATTTTCTAAGGCGTGTAGACCACCATGTCTAAGTGGTCTCTTGTTTTAAATGCACTTTAGGTTAGAGGGATTTTCTCAAATCAGTTTTGCTCCCCTGTTCCTTCTTGGCCTTGTGTGACATGTATGTTCATGTAATCAACCCGGGTCTACCCAGAGAGCCCTTGACTTGCATAGCAGTACTGGTACGCTATGCTCAGGGCTTTGTAAAGTCCTGTCTGGATTGCTAAGAGGTGGAGTGCTGCACATTCCCCTGGTAATACTGACTGTGTGAAAACAGTGTTTCTAATGGTTATGGTAAGTAATGAAGGGCTAAGAACACTTTCATTTCTTACATGAATTGGAATATTTCAGTCTTCCCACCTCAAATAAACACTCCTTAGCTATTTCTGCGAGTCTGTTTGTCATCTTCCTTCCTCTCTTCATGTTAAAAGGACTCTGCTCAAATAGAAGAGCTTCAGGCTGGCTCTTCCTGGGGTCTTCCCCAAAACATCACTGGTTCTATACCAAGGCTACCTCTGCTTTGTGGAAATGGACATTTCATCTTATACAGTGCTGAACTGGAAGTAAGGAAACATTCTTGCTCTAAGCGTAAAAAGAACCCCTACATCTCTGCGGCGAGTCCTAATATCTGCAGTTAACTTTGTGATTAATGCGAAGAATGTGAGATAACTTTGTGATTAATGTGTAGAATGTGAGAATTCCTTACCCTCTTACACACACATGAAAATCAGTGCTTTAGAAAAACAAGTGCTCGTTTTCAGCCTCCACCCTAACCTCAGCTACCCGCTGCTATGGAGACAGTAGTCTGAGCTACAGCATTGCAACACAGCTCTGACAGCATTTGTGCAACAGCTGAACAACCCCATTTTCAGGGGCTGCCGAATGCAAACTGCTGGTGCTCAGGTATAAAAATGAACATTCCCTTATGAACTTCCTGAAAACACCTGCATAATCCCCAAAGGCCCAAATTCTGGCCCCCACTTAAGTCTGTGGGAGATTGGCTAATGACTTCGTTAGTGCCAGGATTTGGAACTCAGTGAATGAGGTGAGGCTGTTTCTCTAAAGCTAAAGACAGGTGCCTCCTAATCAAATGACACACCGAAAATCTCTCCTTCCAGCACCAGGCTCCTCTACTCTTTGAGGTGCAAATCTAAAAGGCCAGGTCCTTAGGGCAAAAACACAAATGCTGCCATTTCCCGAGAAGTGCAACTCTGTTCTCATCGTGGGGCCTAGAATAAATACCTCCTGCTTAACAGGCTGGCTGCTTGAGCTCAATTTATTTACGTAATGCACACTGCCCTGTCTTTCTGTGACCTTTAATTTTTATTACGTCTTTTGTAGAGAAGGAAGAGCAGCAGGATGGAGTGGGAATACAGAGCAGGTATTTACCTGAGTAAAGTCTGGGTATTTGGAGAGCTTTATAACAGGGGGGGATTAAAATAATCGATGGGACAAACAGGAAATACCAGTGAAAAGAAGAGCAATGTACTTTGTCACTTACCACACTGATAGGAACTGTGGGCTTGTCCATTACTGTCCCTCTTTTGATGTGAGGACAGCAATGCTATGCTAGACACTGCTTCAGGCTGGAGATACTTAAGGATAGCCATAGCCTTTCCATCCTTCAAGAGATGAAGACAACATGCTGAAAGCTGAGCAGACCCTAGACAAAGGGCTTCTGGAGAGACAAAGCTTTGTCTCCTGAACCTTATATAGGAAATTTCTCCTACAGCAATAACGCCTCGCTTTCCTGAAGGGAGCAGCTCCTGTAGCAAGGTACAACAGAGTGCAGATAACCATTGCCCTAAATCCCCTGTCCTTCCATCCACCTTCCAGAGAAGCTCGGCTAATTCTCAGCATGGTCAGAAGCTTTTGTACTTTGTATTTTTTTTCCTTTCTAGTCCAAATAATCGTGATTGTCTGAATCGGATGGCTAGGGAGCCAGCATCCATAACCAGCCAAGATTATAGGGAACTCGGATGTGTGTTGGGTCAGGATCTGGCTTCCGAATGGACTACACTTACATGACTAATTCCGGAGGGCCAAAAACATCCACACAAACACTTTGCATCATCTAGTATTCCTCCCTACTTGGAGCTTCTCTCAGGGGGAAAGAAAAGGTTAAATTATGCAAATCATGAATGGCAGGATTGGTGCAATATTTAAAGGACAAATAACTTCCAAAGAAGATGAATAACTTAAGGTCTTAAATAATTACTGTTGCATATACCATTGACTTAGGTGTCAGAGCCATCCAGTCCTCGGGGTTGAAGAGGCTGGAAAGCAAACAGAAGAATGAAGCTTCTGAAAATACACAGGCTAAAAAAATCAGAGGCAACATAAGATGGAGAAACACAGCAGTTCTGCTGGTGGATTAAAATGAGTGGGTATGGGCCCAGAGCAGGAGACAGCTGACGTGAGAGGAAGGGATGAGAATGGAAATTTTAACAGATGTAGGAAAGAGAAGAGTTTCTCCTTAGTGACTGTTGATAATATGTACTAGTCCACACTGAATCCTCGGGGTAAAGTGCCAGATTTTGCAAGGAAAGAGACTCTGCAATGGAAAAGGAGAGTGCTTGTGGCTTGAACCCTGTTTTTCTGTTAGCCTCTGTTCACTGTCCCCCCACATCAGCAGGGAGTGAGTAGATGCTGGCCTCTGTGGGCTTGTTTTGGGGAGACTGAGCTGCAGTGGGAGCTATAATAAGCCAGCTGCACAGACATGCTCACTGGAGCCTGCATTCATCTGAGCTGCTAAATTTAGGTCTCTTCCAGCAAGAGAGCATGTGCAAAGAGGCACAGGGATGAGATACAACTGTCGTACGAGCTGGAAAAAAGAACCTGAGAGGGTTGATTTACCCATTATAATAACTGTACTTTTGGCATCAGAGGAGACCAAAGTCCCTGAGGATAAACACAGTGAAGACAAGATATGTATTATTGCAAGGTTGATTTCCCTCTGTCAGCGTCATGATCTTGTCCAAGGCTGACCCCGGCAGTGTCACATCGGGGTAAAACTGAAGTCCCTTTGCCTGAAGTGTTTTGACTCGGGGGTGGTGCCATTTATTGGGGCAAAAATAATAATCCTTATGAAAATAATTATTCTTGCAGAAATCATGGCTGTTTGTGACGCAAAGTTCTCAGACAAGGGGGGACGATGCTGAAGACCTGGAGAGATGCTGTGGGAGCAAAGGAGACACAATACAGGTAAGAAATCCCCACGAACAACAGGGGGGGAGGAACAGGACTTCTTGCTCAAGGCTGTTGCAGCCTGTGTGCTCCACGCCGTCGTCCCCCTCGCTCCCCCCTTGGGTATGCCCTTTTACACGACAGCATAAAGCGAGACATCAGACGCTGGCTGCGCGCTCGGGCTGCAGTCAGAGAGACCCTCGTGTTCCCAGAGATTTTTACGGGCAATGCTGGGGAGCACGGAAGCCATCTGAGCCTGCCAGGCCACCTTTACTTGCAAGGGCCTCTGTGTAACCCCAAATGCGCATTTCCTAAAGGTGCGTGAGGCTCCCTGGGGAATCTCTCCCTGCTCTGGATTACAACCAACTGTTTACGGAAGGGCAGAGGAGGGGAGCAGGGCTGGATTGCCTTCCCGTCAGGCGTTCCAGAAAAGCTGCTTTGCGCCGGCGAGTCCCACCCTGCTCCAGGGCGGGGACTTTGCCATCCAGGACAAGCCGAGTAAAGCTCTCCCCATCCCTGCCAAGGCACCCGCTTGGGACAGCAGGTGAGTGCCAAACTAACCGGGGGGTCCCCTTTGGCATGGGGAAGGGGTCGCGTGGCTAGAGGGGCCTGGGAAGATGCCCAGCACCGTCCCCACTTGCCAGACCGCAGTGCGGCTGTGCGGGAGTGGGACAGCCCTCGGCTGGGCGGATGCCCCGTCGGGGCCATGATGCCAAGGCATTGGGGCAGCCCTGGAGGGCGCAGGGCTGGGGTGAGGAAGGACAGGGAGGAGGGTTGTGGGAAGGAGGAAGATGGCTGACTCTTCCCAGGCACAGAGATGCCCAGCACCGTCCCCACTTGCCAGACCGCAGTGCGGCTGTGCGGGAGTGGGACAGCCCTCGGCTGGGCGGATGCCCCGTCGGGGCCATGATGCCAAGGCATTGGGGCAGCCCTGGAGGGCGCAGGGCTGGGGTGAGGAAGGACAGGGAGGAGGGTTGTGGGAAGGAGGAAGATGGCTGACTCTTCCCAGGCACAGGGAGTGCAGGTTTTGCTTCCTATTTCTGCTGTGCCCTGTGGCCAAGCTGGCACGTCCTCCCCGCTGGATGCTGGAGTGTGGAGGGCATGGCAGGGGGCTTGTGAAGCGGCTTTGGGTGGGTGCAACAGGCTGAAGCGAGGAGTACGAGGCTGTGCTAACTCAGTATTATATTTATATTCCTTTTGAGGGCAGTGGCCACGCAAAGGTCATCGTGTGGGATGTGCTGGGATATTTCAGCTGGCTCGGGGCTCGCCAGCAGAAGGGAGATCCTTTCCTGAGCTGCAAATCGGGCTGGGATCAGTCAGTCACCCTGCTATGAGCCCCAGACCTACCCCGGGGCACTCTGTCTCCCTGAAGCGCAGCCAGCTGCGGAGGAAGCAGGTTGTATCCAGCACGCTGGAAACAGCTGGCGGTGGCAGAGCCATGGAAAAGCTGATCAGGCGCAGGGTGTGGGTTTCTGTTCGAGTAAAAGCGCACCGAATGAAAGAACTAGTCAAACAAGTCCAGTGTTTGCCTTGCAAGGGGATGGGTCGCCATATGGTGGTTTTCCACTCCAGATCCTAGGTGTAGGACTGGCAACATGTCTATGAGCTCAATCTTGGGAGGAAAAAAAACCCTGTGTTTATATCCTGTTGAGCTGTTTGGAGCTTTGCTTGCTGGGAGCTGCATGTGCTCTACGCACAGTCAGGGAAACTTGATTCAGAGCAAGCCTAGATTTGAATTGGCCAGCACACACGATAGTTTCAGCTGTTTTCTGATAAATGAAGTTTATCCTGGATTCAGCTTTTAGAGAACTTTGATGTGGACTTATAAATGCCTGATTAGCTGATAAAGCCTGCCAGGAAAAGGTCATCCATGGAAATAAATTGAATAATGGGAGGTTTGCCTCCTACACCTGCACTCTGTTATCTGGCCACAGTGTTTTGACCTCTTCTAAGCCAGGTTTACTGTATCAGCCAGCTCAGGCCTTTATTCTGGGATGAAGCAAATGACATCAGGACAGGGATTAGCCAGGGCACCTTAGCACTTGCTAGCTGACTCTTTACGTGCATAGTTTAATTCTTCAAAACACGGAGTTAAGTGTTGCTCTTATCCTGAAGCTGGTTTTCCCCATTTGAGCTGCAGGCCAGGAATTGTGTTAAGCTGCAGAGTGCTGGCAAATCTGACTGAGCAATTCCTTTCTCTCTCTACTAGCAAAGGGGGTGGCTAGGAGAGTTTTATTCATCTAATGCCCCAGCCTGAGCAGCTCATGGAGACACCTTCACCTGTGAAAGGGAGCAAGAGGGTTACAGGGGCAGGGACCATTGCTGGAGAACCTGGTTGAACTGCCGAGCGCTTCCACCTGTAACTTCAGTGGCTCGTTTCTTGTGGCACCACACACAGAAATATACTGGGAACAAAACAGCATTTGCAGATTGCGCAGTGGGGTTAGCCTTCCGCAGTGCTCTACTCTTTATATCCCTAGTGACGTTTAAGCTGGATGAAGAAATCGGAATCTTACAGTCAATATTCAATGTGACATTTCTGTTGTAATTTGATATTGCAGGAGCATTTGCCCTGAATCCAGTACACACATCCTTTCCTCATGTTTTGGTTTCTTTTTGCCAGCTCATTTCCAGTCAGAATTTTTCTGCCTCCCACCCCCTTTTCCTTGTTCATTGACCTTTCTTTTGCCCTCTAATCGACTCGCTAAACCAGCCTGTCTAATATTCCTGCTTCTGTTCCTACAAACCACCTGAGTGGTAAAACTGCATCAGAAAAACATCTGTGAAATTTGAAGCCATTATTTAGTGTCTGGCTAAAGCACATAAAGTTGGCTTTATATTTCTGTAAAAGATTAGAGAAGAGCAAAGATAGCTTTTCTGTGGTCTAGGTCATAATTTGACCACTGAAATCTATAATCAAATGAAAGAAAGCAAACTCAACGCTAATAATTTTCCATATGTTGCCTGATTGCACAGGGTGTAATAACATACAGATGACCTGGAGAGCATTCGGGAGTGCCTGTGTGTAACACATCTATGGCAAATGTCACACTGAGAGTTAACTTGCCTGAACAGCACCCTCCGATGGTATTCCGGATTTGTAAGAGTCATGTGAAGCATGAGCAATGACACTCCTGTTCTTGCACAACTGTCTGGGCTCATTGATAGCAGCTATTAAGCACCATGAGCAGGATTAAGGAGAGATGTCGTCAGCTGCTGGCATTACTGCTTCTACTTAAGGGCTTTAATGCGAGAACCTCAGCTCATGCTGTGTTGAACTTGAGTTGCAGGGAAGTGAACCTTGTCCTGGTACTTGACATCCTGTCAACTGAGCAGGGATACGGGAAAATACTTTGAGTGTGTTCATGTATAGGACCTATGCATGAAAACGAAATTATGAGCAGAAAAAATAACCCTGGGGAGATGGCAAGTAAGATTTTTTTTTTTTGAGGGCTTTAACAGTCAGTTGAAACTGCAGTCCTACAAGGAATTACACATTGCACCAAACTGAGGAGATGTTGAATACAGATTTTGAGTAAGAGGGAAAATAATTCTCCTGTCCCAGTCCTCAAGTGAGGTTATCCTTTGCATGCTCATCTGCACCTTGACATTGTCTCTGCCTCCCAGGGAGTATCTGTGAAGGCTGTTAGGACTGTGCAGACACCCTCACCCAAATTCACCCTCAGGCTCTCACCTGGCAAGGTCAAAGCCCTGTGTTTTGAAGGGCATGGGAATCAAGTCTATTTTCTTTGCTCCCAGGGCACCATTGTCTGCTTCTCCTTGTAGCCTCAGCCAGGCTGTCACACTAGCAATAGAAAAGAAATTTCTTAAATTACTAGTGCTAATCATCTGCTTGTGCACCACATCCCTCCTTCAGACAGGGCGAACGCCCTGGCCCGACGCTGTTGCAAGCCAGCCTTTGTTCATTCGGTACCAAGCAGGACTGGAAACTCGGGGATGCTGCTATGGGCATTCAGCAGGGCTGTTCAAGTGTTGCTTTTAGTCCTCAGAGAAAATAGATGGTTACTTAACCAGCCCCATTAACTGGCAAGGGTGGGTATATTCTATTAATTGTTTGCTAGAAAACTAACACTCCCTTTGTTTTTTATTACAGTTTTCTAACTGCCTAGGGACTCAGACAATAACAGATTGACCAAATACGACAGCGATGGTGAGTGTGCGTGTTTTCCGTACCGTGCTGTGCCAAGCGTTTGCTCTGATCAGATAAATGTGGGGAGCGTAGCTCAGATAAGGACACAGCAGGAAGAACACTGTCACTGTCTGTCCCTTTATGGGGGGTGAGTTTATCACTTCTCTCTGCTTCCTCATACTAGAGGAGTATGACCCACACGTACGGGCTTTTCCATTTTGGGAGTTAATGGAAAATCCGATCAGATATTAGTTCAAAGAACATGAATTTCTCCAGATAAACTTCCTGGGCATATTATTCTTTCCAGGTTCAACCTGCAAGGTAGCCATCTGTATGGTAGTTATCCCTGTGCCTGTTTCAGAAAGCCTAACCTATACAAATGTTAAGCAGTCTTTTGCTGATGATTTTCATGGGAACAGGGAGAGCTTTGTAAGAGACAGTGTAGTCCCACAGAAATGGCACTGGACAGGAGGCAGGAGAAACCTGTTTGTGAATCACTGTTTTGAGCAAAACACTGCACTTCCTGGTGCATTATTTTACAGAATGATGGTCCTTGGCTGCTCTTAGAGAAGTCAGGAATAGGGCTTTGATGGGAACAGCTTCTTCTATGATTTACATGGAAAACTGCTGGGAAGAAGCCCCAGCTGGACTGAACAAAGGTGACAGGCTGCTTGCCATTATTTAATTGGAAACCAGATACTCCATGGCCAGCTATATGAAGATATTTTCTCCTTTTAGTTGTGTCCCTGTGGCTTATTTTTTATGTGGCTGGGAAGTCCCTCTAGAACAAACTGTTTCTCTTTAGGGTAGGATGGAAGCCTGATATAAAATCTCTCATGTTTGGTGGGTGGACTTTACTTGCTGTCACCATGTTTGCATCTTTTGAATTAATTCAACTCTACTGTATGTATGTATCACTTTGAGTCTGCCTTTGATAACTCCTCTCCTGTGGGTTTAGGCAACAATAAAGGGGGTCTCCAGTTTCAGTGCTGAACAAGAAGCACAGGCACTAAGGAAGGCTATGAAGGGATTTGGTAAGTTGGTCTCCCTCCGCTGTTAAACCCTCTTTTTCCCCCCTGAGCATTGGGAATGTTTTGTCTGGTGGTTTGTTAGAGAGGAAGTCTAGCCATTTGCATTGCCCTACTGGCCCATGAGGGCACTGAAAGGAATCGAGCGACTTGATCAGGCTGTGACTTGAACACAACTTGAAATCCAAGTCTCGGCCACAAAAACATCCTTAGTCGGGCTCTTGTCTTGTGTCTCCTGCTGTGTGGTACTGCCGTGCCGCTGGCTGGGTTGAGCCTCTTCTGTATGTTGATCTAGTCCCCAATGCTGTTGAGAACCAGGTTGTGCAAGGAACAGAAGATGGCTAATGGCACACTCTGGATAAGACCAGAACATGCTTCTGGTTCTTGTGCAAGCAGCCTCACTGGTTTCCATTGGTTTCTTCCAGGCACAGATGAAGATGCCATCATCGAGATCTTGACGAAACTAAACGTCTCCCAACGTCAGCAAGTTCTGATCACCTATAAAAGCAGTATTGGCAGGGTAGGTGATCTTCAGAGATTAGAGACTGTGGCTTTAACTGGGAGATGCAGACAATTTTTGGGTTATATCACTTGGGTGAAATGTGAACAACGTCCTAGTCTCCATGACAGTAAGGTTAGCACAAGCTTTCCCTGGCCAAGTTTATTTTGGTCTTGTTCACTTCAGAGCAACTCTTCATTCAAGGAGGGTTGGAGCATGAAGAAAAGTGGTGAATGAGTTCTTTCTGTTCTCAAAGGCTGTATCTTCTCCCAACTCCTTTCTTCTCTCTGTCTTCTAGGATTTGATTGATGACTTGAAGTCTGAGCTGAGTGGGAATTTTGAAAGTGTGATTGTTGGTATGATGACTCCTACCACCATGTACGACGTGCATGAACTGAGGAGGGCTATGAAGGTTCGGAAATCTTCCTTTTATGTTGCTTAAGTTCTGGTCAATTTAGTACGATATGGCATAATTATACATTTATTATTAATTTATTATTATTAACTTTATATAAGTTAAAAAAAAAAATCCTAGTTGCACATTAAAACAGTTGTCATTATAATTTTGGATCTTGTCTTTGCAATTCCCTAGGGTGCAGGAACAGATGAAGGTTGCCTGATTGAAATTCTGGCTTCTCGCACAAACGAAGAGATTCGGCGCATTAATGAGAACTACCAACTTCGTATGTAGTGCAAACTGCAAGCATACTGTCTGAAAAGTCACTGGTGTGTATGCATGGACATGTGAAGAGGAAGGCGAGGGGTCTGTTAGCCTTTAGATGTGACAAATCAGCCAATACAACTATTGCCATTTGTCCAGAGAGAACCTCTGAGTTAAACAGGTGTCAACAGCAGGACTGCTAACAGCCTCAAAGATTAGCATTTCACCTAGAAATTGAATGGATGTAAATAAAACGGGATGGGGTGGTTATGTCTGTCAGTTGGATGTCTGTCCATGTGTGGATCTATTGCCAGTTTTATACTGGCTGTGCTTCTTCATTTTGACCTGTAGCACTGAATGTGATGGCTGGACTGCTATGATGATGTTTAGAGCCCTGAGCACAGTTATATACTTACCTAGCTTACAGCTGGCAAATGTTGTGGTCAAATAGTGTCCAGGTGGTGGACCTGTTACTAACATACATCATATGTGTGTGTGCTCTTGCTAGAATATGGCTGTACCCTCGAGGAGGACATTGTCTCTGACACATCTTCCATGTTTCGAAGAGTCCTCGTGTCCCTCGCGACGGTAAGTCCAGGCTAAGGGAAATGGGGGTGAATCTTCCTGTTGCTGATGGACGTGCCTCTCACTTCGGTGATGAGGTGTTTCAGGCTGGCTTTTATCTCACTTACCTTGCATTTCACTTCGCCTGCATTTCACACCCAGCTTCTGCAGGGAGAGGAGTATACCGACTCTGGGTATGCCTTAATGCCATGTGCTCTTTTTAAAATGGCCCAGTTAACGTGGATTGCTGCTCATTTCAAAAGGAAGTACAAAACACATCTTAGCCATATTTCGCTGTATTTATAAGCTACTATTCAATTTGAAGGATCCCGTTATGCATCTCCAGTAACTTGTTTTGAATGGGGAATTTGCAGGACTTGCTTCCATTAGTTGCTCTGGTGAAATGAGTTTTTCATCCTTGTATCTCTGCAGGGAAACAGAGATGAGGGAATGTATGTGGATGAAGCCCTTGCTCAACAAGATGCTCAGGTGTGTAGCAATTTGCTTCCTCGCAAGAATCATCTGTTCTTGTACATGTGATGCATGGTGAATCCTTGCTTTTTCTAGACCTCATTTTTTTCAAGGTAGAACAGTAAGCCTGAAGCTATGCTAGACAGCATCACCCTAGGTGGAGACCTAGTCTCAGTTTTGACCCTTAGAGAAGCCTCTTCACTGTTCTGACTCAGCCAGTGAAATGGGGATAATGGTTCTAGCCTCCTTTGCAACTCTGGGGTGAGAGGTCTCTAGACAGGCTGGGTATTTGGGCGGGGAGATGACATTTCATTTGAGAGTTGCTGTGCTTGGTTGTATTTGTTGGAATATATCTGTGATCTAGACAAGCCACAGGCCAGCAGTGCTCAAGCACCAAGGAAGTAAAAATCTCATGTTATGTACACCTGGTCTTCTCAATTAGCCTTACTTTGTCTATTCATAATGTCTTCAAGTGTCTGTATGAAGCTGGGGAGAAGAAATGGGGAACAGATGAGGTACAATTTATGGCCATCCTCTGTACACGGAACAGATGCCACCTACTAAGAGGTAGGACCCTCCACAGTGTCCTCGATTTTTTTCCTTGTTTGAGGATGATACTTTTGTAGGAGCTTTGTTCTTGTTAACTGATTGTGAGCTCTTCCTGAGACAGAGGTATCCTAGACCCCAGTCACATTCAATTTTTTAAGACCGTTTTATTCCCTCCTGAGACAAAAAGGGACTTGAGAAAAACATCAGTACAACTCGCTCCAGCCTGTAAATTGGAGATAATGCAGTGTGACTCCCGTTGGGGCAGAGCTAAGCATTTAAACTGCCATCATTAACTAGCAGTTCTTGAAAATGCTAGCAGCAGTGGTAGGCCAATTAGCAAGACAGTTGATAATTAAAATTAATTACTTCTGTTGGACAGCCCTGATTTAGCGTACAATGTCACAATAATGGTACAATGTTCATACAAAGTATGAGGAGCTTGATCTTGCAAAGTGATCCTTGGTGGTTTACACACTGTATGCCCTGAAGCATCTCACTTGCTCTTTTTATCACTGACTCTTCCTCCTAGTTTTTGATGTGTACAGAGGGATTGCTAATAAGGACATAACAGACAGCATTAAATCCGAGATGTCAGGAGACCTCGAAGATGCTTTGTTAGCTGTGGGTGAGTGCCCTGCTTTTAAACTTTGTCTACAAAGTAATTAATAATTAGAGATACTGTATCTTGCCCTGGCTGGCTGTTTACATAGCTTCAGGAGGCAGATTCTGTTTGCAAGCCTGTCTGCAAACAGTGTTTTACTCTTTGCAGATACAATTGGGTGAGAAAGCTCTGTGCTTTATGATATTGTTTGCTTTCCCAAGTAATGCTTTGGGAGCTGACATTTGCTGTCAGGAAGCATTAAAGCCTTAAAGAAAATACTGCTCTGCACTGGGCAGGAAGACATCAATTTACAGCAGGTCACTGACTATGGATGTCTGCATTGTACTTGCTGTTCGTTGGCTCTGAATTGCATCTTTACAGAATAAACACCTTCACTAAGAAAGTGCTGTAAAGGTTTGGAAGACCTTCTCCTTCAGTTTTTATTGACCTTAATTCTCTTGTTCTTGTCTCCCTTACAGTAAAGTGCATGCGAAATAAACCTGCATATTTTGCTGAAAGATTGTATAAATCCATGAAGGTAAAGAGCTTTTGGTGGGAGATTGCTATTTTTTTTTTCCCTTGCCTTTTCATGCTTGAGTCAGTAGTAGCATGACAGCAATCATTAGATAAAAGGAAACTCTGCTATTAACTAGGAAAAAAAAAAGTCCGAGTTTTTATATAGACCTTTTTTCCCTCAGGAAGCTCCAAGCAGCGAGCTGCTAATGCAAAATGCTCTGATTAGGAATAGATCCCACGGAAGACCAAGTGATAAAACCTTTGTGTCTGTCACTGATTTATCCAAAAGGCTTTGTAGTTGTACATGGTTTGTTTATTTCTTTAGGGCTTGGGAACAGATGACAACACGCTGATCCGAGTGATGGTGTCCCGCTCTGAAATAGATATGCTGGATATCAGAAGGGAATTCCTGACCATGTATGGGAAATCGCTCTACTCCTTCATTAAGGTAAGTTTTTCAGTGTTAGAAACAAAGAGCTGGATTTGCTAAGCAGCTTAAAGGAGACAGGTCCCCACTTGACACCTATTGGGTATTTTAGAGGAGCTGGAATTAAGGAGGCTTTACATTTATGTACTGAAAATGTTCCTGAATGTTCTTAGTTCTTAAATTGTCAAAGAGGATACAAACCCTACAACAAATTGTATGCGCTGGGAAGAATCCAGCCTTGTATGGAGCTGTAAAACTAATTGTGTTCCTTTTTTCTTTTCTCTCTAGGGAGACTGCTCAGGAGACTATAGGAAAGTTCTGCTCAGGCTCTGTGGTGGGGAGGATTAAAGGATGCCTGGTGTATTGCCTGGGTGATGGGAAGCAGTTCATCATAAGGATTTCTTTCTTCTTAATTTTTCCCAAATATCTTGTTAATTGTTATGAGTATTGACTTAGGTTAGTTAATGCTCTGGTTAGATAATGGCCATTCCGGTTGACCCTTTTGATATACTTTCATGCTTGGAACACCCATTTGTCTACTAATAGGGCTAGTAAAGCCCATCTTAAACAGAATGCTATAACCAGATATATAAAAAATAATTTGTTTCTTGACAAGCTGTCCCTTTGCTGTTGCAATCACCAGCAAAACTTATCAACTGAAGCAAACTTGGATGCAGAATGTGAGAGGCTGCACAGGGAAAAATGAACCTCATCAATACATGGAGAGTGCAGAATGCAGGCTTGCTTCAGTTTTTGCAAGATAATTAAAACACAAAGAAATCAATCATCTAAAATACAAGCACATTTAGATCTTAACTTGCCCTGTGTTCATGTGGAGCATTAACAGCCTTGCTGCCCTTTATGTATATGTTGCCTGTAGATCTGTAGGTAGGGAAGATGTCACTGGTGACATCAGAAAAAACTCCCACTGCCCTGGTTAGAGATCAGCCCTGTATTCTTCATCTGTCTTCCTTGACTCGTGGGAGTATAAATCATCAGGGTTGTATTACAAACCCTTCCTCTGGATACAGTGATGTCATTAGAACGGTGCCTTTTAAGGAATGACCTGTCCCCAAAACTGCATCTCATCAGCACTACTTGATGCCTTAGACTGCGATGCCTTGTACTGGGGTAGCTCCCCAAATCTCACCAGCGCTGGCTGGTTGGAGCCCTGTGTAACACTACCGTTAGAGGGTCTGGTTTTTGTGCCTGTGCCTGACTTGGACTTCCACACCAACCTCTGGAAGAAACTTTTTCCCCAGACCCTACACAACTGCCTGTTGGCAAGCTAAGTGTTGTTTTCACTACAAAAATGTGGTTCTTGTTTGGCTTAGCAATTTATTTTTTTAGCTGTTAGTATACAATTCTGTTTTGAAGGCACCACACTGAGGTTAGAATTTGAAGGCACAAATATGGCTTACACCCAATTCTGTCGCTCATTTTGTCCTAAATTAGGCTACTGTTGGCTTGAATAGGAGATGCTTCTGTGGCCTCAAATAAAATAATTTTCTTTCCTGTTCTCTGTGCTGTAACTGGAGATACATTCCTTAGTTTTGCTGGGAGAGGAGGCAGAGCTTTTCCCAGTCCTACTGAAGCCTGCTCAGTGAAGGAAAGATTGTCTTACCCAGTACAACAGGCTAACAGATGCACGCAGGCTTGGTTTTGTGTTTAAATGCCCCGTGTTACGTTGCCGACTTTTAAAAAACGAATAAACAACTCGTTTCCGTACCTTCCGCCATGATTGTGTATTCTGGGAGAGGTAACGTGAAATAACTGTGTCCTTGTCTTTTGAACAACTTCTGTGCTCTGCAGGTGCTTTTTCTCCTATGCCTGGGCCTCCACGTGCCAGCTAAGTGGGAAGAGGCTGCAGGGAGACGTCCTTCAGCTCCTCAGCTCGGAGCGGGGGGCCCGGGGCCCGGTGGCACGCTGCTGGGGGGCACGTCTCCCGCTCACGAGGAAGAGGCACATGCATTGCCCCCATCTCTGCGGGCCCATCGCAGAG
>NW_009222973.1:0-298 GCF_000690835.1 Fulmarus glacialis | reverse complement strand
AGCAGCGCTTTGAGAAATGGTTTATAAAATGCCATGCTGTGTCTGGGGGAAACCACCAGCGTGAGGGGGTGCAGATTTGGGGGGTGCAGCCCCGCCCCCCCCCGCTGCTGCAGTTGCATTGCTGATGCTGCTCCCGCTTGCAGCTCAGTAACCCGGGCGGTTCCTCTCGGTCATCCACCGCCAAGCAAGAGCTGTGACGACGCTGGGGCGCTGTACGGGGTTGCGTTATTGCCTTCGCACTATCGCTATTCCCTGCAGCGGCCCGGGACCCCCGCCGGCCGCACCCCAACCCGCACGT
>NW_009222972.1:0-281 GCF_000690835.1 Fulmarus glacialis | reverse complement strand
CGCTCCCTGCGATGGCATTTGCAATCGCGCGTACAGGTGGAGGTAATATGCAGAAAAGCGCTAAAACACAGGGCGTACAATTTTAATTACGACCAAGTCTGACCCAGATCCTTTCGCATTTGTACATACCTGTTCCCGGCAATAACGCCCTTGTCCTTGTATGACTAAATTAAAAGGTTTAGAAAGTACAGAAGCGGTGCGGAAGCTAATTGTATTCCTAAAAGACACTTAGAATAAGAAGATGGGTTCAGTTAATTATGCAGAGAAACCTGCTGGAGCCG
>NW_009222971.1:0-7097 GCF_000690835.1 Fulmarus glacialis | reverse complement strand
AACTCTATCCCAGCCAAAACCAGTGCACCTGGGCTGCTCCCATTGCATGGTTGGTGCAAAACAAAAAAACCCAAAATACAGCTATGCCAAAGCAGAGACACCCTCCTCGATGGCAGGGCTCAGACCGGACCCGATTCCCTTCATGGCTCTGACCTGGTGGATGCGGCTCATGGGACGTGAGTGAGCAGAGCTTGCCCCGCTTGCTGGCTGTGAGCTGGGGAAGCAAGTGGGTCGGGGAAGGGAGCCCAAGGAAGAGCCATGCATGTGTGTCACTGCCGGGGAAGCAGCAAGTGCATGTCCCCCCTCACCACCCCAGGGCCAGTGGCAGCAGGCAGCCTTGCCCTCTCAAGGCAGAGATGGTGAGCAACCAGAGACAGAGCACCTGAGCAAATTTTCACACAATTCTAGTTGGCGAATTTCCACAAATCCGCCACTCTAGAGTCCCTAGAGCCTGACAGTAGACCTACTTTTCCTACAGATATAAAATGTGCTTAATATTGCATCTGCACTAGGCTTCCTCCAGACTGTCTCTCTAACAATGCAGTCCAGGAATGCTCTCTACTTTGTCAATATTTAAAAAGAAAAAAACTTGGGAAAAAACCCATCATTCCCACAGCAGGCTTTTGCCTGCTATTGGGAGCATGGCCACACAATAACTGATTTGCCATTTGACAGGAGAGGCGGGGAGGAAACCCCAGCTGAGGGGACGGGACTCTCAGCAAGCCCCTGACATGGACTTCTTGCCAACAGAAACTCTTCCCAGCTGCCCGTTCCCACCACTGCTCTGGAGATGTCACCTCCTCCATGGTGCAAGCAAGCACCCGCATCTGTGCTCTCTGAGGGAGAAGGAGAGGAACACATGAAGAAAGCTTTGGGAAAGCAGTAGCCAGCAAACCGGTTACCGTTTAAGTCCATAGTCCTCCATGGGTGAGCTGACCGCAGTGACCTCCCACCGCTGGCTCCCATCTGGAAGAACAGACCCAGTGTCCCTGCAGCATCAGCATGAATCTTGTGAAAACTAGCAGTAAAAGCAAGAAATGGTTCAGTTCACGACCTACCTTCGCCAAGGGAGATCCCTAGCAGAAGCGTGTTTATCGGAGCACTGCTCCAGCGCTCTGTGGCTAAAGCCGTAGGTCTCAGAAACCACTAGTGGCTCGTTAATTGTCCTAGGCAAGGCACAACACTGCCCCATCCCAGAAAAGTAAGTTGAATTCTGGGAGTAAGATGAACTGGAGAGCCAGTGTCCCTTTTATTTTATGTCATACCAGAACAACGAATATTTAGAAGATAAATAAATAATTTTTCTCTGCTTAGAAAAATCTTCTAAGATTCCTCTGGTACTTGGGTTGATAATGATGAAATATGACATGCAGAGATTTTCACTTACAGAAAGGGAACATGGGTACCTCACATTTTCTAAACTCTTGACAAGTCACTCACCTCTGTAGATAACACCAATGACACAGGAACAAACAAATCAAGCCATCTGTACCAATCTTACATGAACCACATGGGGATTAAATTTGGGATACAAAAGATTTCACAAAGGAGAGAGCCAAGTGTCTGAAGCCATTTTAATATCGGAAGTTTTTTCTTAAGAGCTTTGAGCATCCCCAGCTCTTTTATCCAACATACTATGAGGCATCTTAAAATATTCTGTATTAGAGAATGCTATCTGAATGTACCCTCTAGCATCCTCAAAGGATTGCTCCAGTTCAGCATCTGCTTAAAACACTATGTCTTCTTGCCTGCCTTGTGTTTGTTTTTTTTTTCCCCCCTCCTGCTTGGGGCTAATCAGAATCTGCTTTTTCTCAAAAAGAGCAACATGTTTTTCAAAACCCCTTGGGTATTGGAGAGACCCTTCAATCCAGCCTCAACTACTTATAATTATAGTCCTAACTCTGGTTGACCCACCAGTCAAGAGAGTAAAGATCCAAAAAGGCATTCCCTTATTTTCTGTCAGAACATCATTCAGGCTCATGCCACAAAGGAACATTTTTGCAGAATAAGATGATTCACTGAGTTTAAATTACGCACTTATTTTCTTAAGTTTCCAATCCGTCTGCCCAGAAGCTGCCTGCATATCCCTCCTCCCTTTCATCCAAACAGAAGCCCTTTGCAATGGGCACA
This sequence comes from Fulmarus glacialis, assembly GCF_000690835.1. Lineage (NCBI taxonomy): Eukaryota > Metazoa > Chordata > Aves > Procellariiformes > Procellariidae > Fulmarus > Fulmarus glacialis. The sequence continues at coordinate 4,967 of NW_009222971.1, read as the reverse complement.
GACCTCTTCTGGTTAGGTTTCAGAGTTTCTGCTCCATCTCCACACGGTTGACTTTGACCTTTTTGGCAACTTTTCCACTCTTTGGTGGTTCTCCTCTAAACCTCTCGCTCCACTCCGGGCTTCTCCTTGGTCCTGTCCTCAGCTTTGGCCTTTCTCAGGCACTGCCTTCCGTTTACCAACTTGAATTTCAGAGGCTCAAAACTTAGCCCCTTACTCACCTTTCAGAGGCTTTCTTCATCTCTTGTTCTGATGGCCCTATGGGCAACATCCACCTCAGTACTCAAACCCATAGAGCTGGGTCATGTTAATGCTCTTAGTCCCTTTACCCAAGCCACAACAAAACGATGCCCTGTTCTGTGCCTGCTTCCTACTCCCAACACAACATCCTTTTCTCTCTCAATAGCAAAAATGTCCCTCATTTTGACTAGTAACAGGTGATCAGTTTGGATGTTCATACCCAACACATACGGATTTTTTTTTTCCATCTAGTTTGCCCTCTGTCCACAAGCCTTGAACAAAAGGCGATTTTTTCTGGGGTTTAGGGTTGGTTGTTTTTTTTTTCCTTTCTCCCAAAAGCAGCACTAATGAACCCGAAGAAACAAATATAGGCATAAATAAATTTGTAACAGCTACTGTCTATCTTGAGACAGCTAAGGATGTCAACACATAGTTATAGTCCCTCTCAAGAATGCCAGCATACACACAGCCCCACAGAAAGCAGTTAATAGAGGAGTATGTCTATGCTTTCACTGATCTTCCAATAGTTTTACACCCCTAGCTGCTCCACAATTAATCATTTCATAATTTATAATTAAAAACTAAAGTGGAAGGAATTTTTATATATATTAACGTACTTCATTTCATTTGAGTTACTCTCTAAATATTGGGATCAAGGAGGCACTCCTTACCTACAAGCTCCCAGTGAATCCACGTGAGCTTTGCCTCCGAACATCAGATTGCCCTGAAGGATGGGGCTGTCAAGCATAGCAAAAGAGAAAGAAGAGAGCACGAGGGAAGAGGACTCTGCAATTCAGTGCTTTGCACAGAACTGCTGGCTTAAAAATACTGGCTTGCAGGGGGAGCGGGAAATTTGACTTGACATAAAATGCAACCTTTCCTACTTTTAACCCAGCTCATTTTATGTAGCAAGAACCTAATAAAGAAGTTACCTCTTGCTTTGTTCCAGGTCTTCTTGCAACAGATTGGTTTTTCAAGGAGAAATCCCCAAATGTGTCAATGAATTCTAGCACTCCTGTTGGAGCTGCCGAGATATGCTTGAAGTAGCCCAGCATGGGAATATAGCAAGGAAGGGGAACAAAACCAAACACAGGCCTGGTCACGAACCCTTTGAGCATGAAAACAAGCAAACAGGGTGATGCACTCCCACTAGAATGACACAATTTTGTAAAACGGCTCAAAACGTCATGCATGCTTTGACCTGTCGAGCACGACAGCCGTATGCATGTGCTCCCCAACATGCAGCACCCCAAAGTACTGGAAGGCGGCAACATGTTTACAGGGATTACCACAAAACGTGCGTGATGTCAACGCCTGGAAATCCTTCCAGTGACAGATTTTTTATTTTTAGCCGAACGCTTTTTTGCACCAACAAGAAGATGCTATTTTCCAAAGGATAATTTTCTTAACTAGTTGTTTTCATATAAGCAGAGTCTTCCATAGGATGGGGGCGGCAATTTACGCAAAGACTTTTCACTAAGGACTTTAAGTGGTTTTGAAATACGCAACTAAAAACTGTTTCGGCTTTCTAATTTGCTTTCCGTTTTGCAGTATGTACCAATTTATTCATAGCATTTCTGACAGAAGGAATTTCAAGAATGCAAACAGCATGATGACAATGTAGTAGCTGACTAGCTCCGTGGAAAAAGTTTCTCCAAGTTCGACTTTCGGTCAGTGCACAACATACAGGATACAAAAATGCTCTGGCAAGGGAGGTCTTTTTTCACTTTAGCTAGAATAAAAAAGGTCTCCTGCACTTTAGCTATAATAAACCGCACAAAAACCAGAGAGAAGGAGACAGAAAGAGAGAGAGAGAGAGATGGCAGATACACGGAGAATCTGCAGCGTAGATAATCAAACCCTTTATTGTCTAAGTTACATTAGACTTGCAACACCATAAAAACCTGTTAAGAAGAAGAAACAGTAGATTGGTAGAGGTAGTAGAAAGTCCCTGTAACAGTCATAAAAGGGCTTTACAGGAGCGTGTCATGCCAAAAAAAAGTTATCACGTTGCTTAAAAGAGCTGATCAAAGCCCATTGACTAAATAAATAAGGAACACAACTCATTTTAAATACTATGGCCTAACTAAAATAACAAATCAATACAATACAACGATAAAGAAGAAAAAAGAAATCGTGGGATTCACTTCTGAAAACAGATGGTCTTTAAGGTTGGCTTTCCCCCACCCACTCTTATTTCTTGTTTAATTAAGTGAAAATCTCATTTCTGTGCTATATACAGCATATAATTATTTAAACTGATTTCCCCTACTGTTGTTCTTCATGGAGCTAAATTATGATTGTAAACTTTGCTGATTAGTACCCTGGTAATGGCAGTGACAGTACTAGCTTCTGTGTCAGAGATTCTGGAAGAAAAGCTCCAGAAAAAAGCTTTTGGCTCTAAATATTAACTCAGATTTTCTAGATCAGCTTGCAAAAAAATACAATTAAAAAAAAGAGAAATTACAAATGTACACTACACTTTTGTGCCATTTTGGGTACAGAAGAGTTTTTAATAACTAAACCACAAACAAATAGGCTAAGCAACTAGCTTTTGTGCATTCCTGAACTGCATTACTTTCACTCATGGAAAATATGACTCAGAAAAGCAACAAAGCAAAAGCGAAACAAACAAAAAAAACCACAAACAAAAAAAAACAAAACAAAACAAATTGAGAAAGCTAGTGCAAACCCAAAATGATAATCATTAAGCAACACAGCAAAACAGTTCCTTTTTTCTTTTTTTCTCCTTTTTTTCTTTTTTTTTTTTTTTTTTGGTGTACAATGGAATGTGTCTATGCGACCTCCCTCAAAATAACTTCACAGAACAGTTAACTACAGTCACTTATAAGTATTTGCACAGACATTCCTAACTACACCGAGACTTACAGAGAATTCTGGTATACATCTGGTGTAAAAGCATAAGGAAAAACTAGTTTAAAAAAAATACATAAGAAAGTTAATTTGCATTGTTGCAAGTGTTGCAAAGTAACAAAAACTGTCAAGTAATTTAAAACAAGTAACAAGTAGTATCCAGAACCAATTGACTAGATTTTTTAAAAAAAAAGCAACCCCCCGCCCACCAAAACTGTTAGAACAGAAAGATCACGCTTCAAGGTTTTTTCTGCTTTTTGTTTTTTTTTTTTTTAAACAAATCTTTGTGTCAGAAGCCCATTTCTACAAAAACAGCACTATTCCATTATTGTATTAAGTAAACTGTTGCTCTCACCTGTATTAAAGGTTAGCATAATTTCTGTACATGTAAAATTATTGCTTTTTTGAAAAATATATTTAGCATGCTAGGTTTTTTTTTTAATCCATTTCCTGCCTTTACAAAATGTTACAATTAAAAAAAAAATAGTAAAGCTTTTGCAAAAATTTTCACAGAACATTTTCTTTCAAGGCAGCAGTAACTTTTGATAATGCATAAAATTATATGTGCAAAATCTGAAACTCTCAGAAATATTACCATCACACATAGTGTCACAGCAATAAGAAAAGAAAATATTTATATCTGTGGAATACATTTTTAATTGCTTACACTGCATGGTTTAACAACCTGTTATGTGCCACAACCCCACCTTGAAAACTTGCAGTTAAAGAGTTACTGTAGAAGAGGTATATAAAGCTTTTTTTTTTTTTCTTTTTTTCCTAACACCACCAGTGATCACCAGGTACAAGACATGACACATTTACATGAACATTAACCTGCTACCACAAAAGAAGTTCCTCGTCTTTTTGAAACGTCACCGGGCCCAGGGAGGAGCGGTAGCTGGTCGGCTGAACCAAACGCAGGAGCAGAGAGTACCTTTCGGGCCCAGGGCTGCCTGAACTTGTTCAGTGACAGCTTTTCTCTTCTAAACACACAGATCAGCGGTGTTAGACAGCTGAGTGTTTTATTTTATTATTTCTTTTTTTTTTTTTTAAACATGAAGACTTCCTTTGTGATCAGGTCGAAGAAAGTAGCCCTGTTACAAAAAAAAGGTCCTGAGAGTAAAACACAGAAGCCTGTTTTTTTTCTTAGTGTTCGACTAGTTTTTCTTTTCCAAAGCCGAATAGAAGCTTTTCTCTGGAAGTGTTTCAATTTCCGTATTCACATACTATTAATGGTGCGCAGTCAAGAGCAAGAGCACTAGAAATGCAAGTGGTCCCCAAACTGTAATGAAACAAACCATTGCAGAATGACGGTCTTTCTCTTCAGTCCCTTTAATCCTTCATCAAGCATTGCTTTCTCAGCACCGAATGCCACCTTTTCCCCACATCCCCCCCTTCCTCCTCTCTCTCCCTCTCCGTTTTTTTTTTTTAATTTGCTTTTCAGCATGACAGGCAGTGGCAGTTTCATTAATTAATACTTCTCCAGCCCTCGAATCCACTGCTGTTTTTCAAATGTATCAAATAGTCATTGTGAGCATCAGGGAGGATTTTGTTACAGTGCTTAACTTCTTCATGCTGTCCAAATCACATAAAGTTTAATTTTTCCAGTGTCTCAAACTTCTCTTGATTAATATAGATGCCTTGTGCTGCCACAGTGCTTGCCAACTCCACTGTTTATTATAAAGGAAATAAGGAACCATGGGACTGATTAGTACGTCAATTTATATATATCTTGTGTAGCATCTTCATTTATTTTAAAATGATTAACAGCGCAGAGGCACCCCCCTCCTCGTGGAGCGCTGGTTTCAGTCTCGCGCAGCGGCTCCGGGCGAGGCGATGGCTGGCAGGGAGGCTGC